>NC_041364.1:24957370-25024870 GCF_900634415.1 Cottoperca gobio
AAAAGGAGGGGGTGTGGTTTAGTGCTTTGGACAAAGGAGGCTGGCTGATTGTTTACTACCACTGCAGTGAGAGACATGGACATCAATGTTCCATCATTATTTCTCTCGCTCTCTCTCTCCCATTTTATTCTCTCACTACTCTGCTTCACACAGCTGCTCCTCTCTTTCATCCCTTCCTCTGCATCACAGTTTTTCTCTCGTAATCTCTCTCCCCCTACATATCATTTTCTCTTCCTCCTCTCCTGACTAGCTCCCTCTCTCTGTCTACAGTGTAGTAGTAATGGAGTGAGCAGAGCTTTAAGCTAACGACTGCTGCTCCAAAATGGCTCTTCTTTACCTCCAACTCAGTGATTTCATTGTCATGACTGGATCAGAAATACTAATGCTGATGCAGATTCTGAAAACCAACTCCACTGATGACATGTGTTTGTAATGACGTACTGTGTTCGGTCTCTAGGTCTGTGTGCTAGATGCAGGCTATGTCACTGGTCTCTCTGTGCATTCTTCACCAGCAGTAAGGGAAGGAAGTTATAGTAGTCATGGTAAAAAGCAGTGGTAGTAATAGAATTTCTTAAACCACAAGTACAGCTAGCAAAGATGGCAGTACTAGTAACAACAGTGATAGTGGTGGTTGTTCATTAAGGTTTAGGGTATTTTTCTTGTTTTTGTCTTATTCCGTTAAGTTAAAGTGACACTCAACAGATTTTACACTACAAGATCAATTCAGTGGTCTTGGTTTAGTACTAGTCAGTCAGTAAAAATGTAATATAATGTCATGGGGCCTTGTTATAGAAAAAAATCTTAACTACTTGTCTTATCTTAACTTAAGTTTCAAAGATATGGAAAAATCGGCTGTGTCCTATCCCATCTCCGACCTCCTATGTTATCTTGACTTCAGAAATCCTAACTATAACCGTAATTTCTTTGATTTGAAAGTACTGGTAGGCCACTGGAAGCGAACAAGCCATAATATCAAAAGAAGGGCCTTATATTTGAGTCACAAGGAGTCGGAGGCACTAGTCGTATGGTGCCTTGTATCACACGATTTGAGTAACTTTTCAATTGTTATATTCTATTTTTTATGTTGTTCCCAGATTTTCATTGTCAATGTCAACGGCCTAACAACAGTGTTGCCGCCATCTTTGATAGTTATTTTGGATATCTAACTTGGGAAATCCCTAAGTTAGGATGCTTCTGTGTATAGCTAAATTCCTATCCTAAGATAGGGTTACTTTTTCTGTAATACCAAAAATCCTAAATGTCATCCTGATTTCACTTTCTGTATTTTCTGTAATAAGGCCCTTGATTCCTCCCTAGATCGGAAAGGGGAACACCACCTATATTAAGAATTCCAATATGTTATTTCTATGGCTTAGGAAAGTAGAATGAATATTTTTGAACATGAGCTACTTTCTTTAAAGCCAGAAACCAGAGAAGTAAGTTTCAAACTTGTGATGTCATCAGGTATAAAGTCTGGAGCTGCTCCAAAGACAATGAATGGGAGACGGATTTTGTTGAACCACAGAATGTTTGTTTTCTTTTTTTATAGCAAAATAGCTTTATGTAAGGGATAATGTGCAGCGAGCCAGTCATTATTGCAAAAGAAACCCCGAGTGCCATAGCCTATACTGTGTTCCCTTCAGTATTTGTTTGATGTCGATTTCTCTGTCGTCCAGCTCTTTGATTGGACGTGGTCCTCCAGACTCTATGATCAGAGCATCCTTAGCAACAGTCTGTTATACATAGCAGCGGCCTGCTATACAGAAATAACAGGCTATAGAATGTCAAAATTGACCAATCAGAATCAAGTATTCAACAAGCTGTGTAATAATATATTGTCGTGTTCTCAGTTGTGAAACAGAAACAGTACCCATATACTCCGAACATTCCCCTGGATGCTCCCAGTGTCATCTGTCACAACCTTTCCAATTCATTGTCTATACAGCAGTTCCACACTTTATCCCTGATGACATCACACATTTGAGTTTTAGCACTCTAGGTTTTTTGATTTGGGAGGGAGTTGTCCATGTTTACTAATAGTTATGGACTGCCTTAGGCCATAGGAACATGTATGAATTAAAAAAATATGTGTAATTCCCCTCTCACAAAACATTCTAAATAAAGTATTGCTAAAAAAGAATGTTATTACTAAGATAATAGAAATGTGTTTATTACCCTAACAATAATCTAATAAAAAAACTACTTTTTTGCTTACTGTTAGAAATCCAAAACATACTTAAAATGAAGCAGTTTTGAGGCCTTGGCGGGATGGGAACCCATCCATGTGCAAATAAATTAGCAGTCTGCTTCACTGGCACTCATTTTTTACATAGCTTGCAGATAGGCTGTGTAATATCCTGAGGTTGCAGCCACACTAATATGTTACGAAAGTGACCGCCCTCCACACGAGCGATTCAGTGGAGTTTCAGAGATGATCTCCATCCATACTAACATCAGCAGCTGTTTGATTAGTTACAGAAAATACAGCGATATTGTACTTGCTATAATAAAAGTTCTTGTTTGATACTTAAGATCTACTTCGTTCCTCCCATACACACATTCTCACACAAACAGAGGCACATTTACTATTACTAGGTCGTCCTCAGACGGGCCTTCCATCGGTGCTTCGAGTCATCCCGATCCTCCATGCATCTGGCTAGCTCGCCAGTATTTTCTGCTCCCGCATCTTTCCTGAGTACATCCACGTATGTTATTGCGGGACGCCCTCGTGATCGGTGCCCGTGTGTTGGCTCCCACAGCACAAGTTTGCTGGCTGGCAGCTCTTGGTGTCTCTGGCAGTGACCTGCCAGCCTCATTCTCCTCACTGCTGTTTTCTCACCCACCCTTAGCGCCCCCCCATACAAGTGCGTGTTGGTGACATGCTCATCCTTGTTGATGCCAAGTACCACACGCAACATTTAGTGAAGAAAAACAACGCAGTTCCAAGGCTACCACAAGGTTACCGTAGCCGAGGTCTTGCTCTATCTCTGTCACACATTCTGGCTTTGCCCCGTTTTTGCTCGTCCAGACTAAACCGAAACCCCTTTGTGTTTTCAAACTAAGATGATTTCTGCAGCGTATAGTCCGCAGTGGTGTGGACACGAGACATGAACGTAGCAGTTATGCCTTTTTGAGTGTGGATGTAGGATTTGGGCTCACCGTTGGCATCTGGGACATTTATAGTGTTAATTTCGGACCGTTGGTTGTGGAAAGTTAGAAATGGTCGGACACAGCCTCCCAATCCGATGTTAGAAAGGTGTTGGGGGGGGGGAGTTGTTAGGGGGGGACCCTCTGTTGTGCAGTTCTGATGGAGCATACTATACTATGCCATACTATGACAAAGGCAAACCGCAGTAACTTCACATATGGTCAAAATAAAGTTAAGAGTGGAATTGGACTTTGTGACATCTGTTTTATCTTGTGACAAAGTGTCCTGATTCAGTTATGGAAAATAACCGGTCAAAAAACCCAGGCAGACGCAGTAAGTGTAATATGCCGCTATAGGAATACAGCCTACCGAAAATGAGAAGCTATGGTGTTGCCATTTTGGCAGGGTTACCCACACTATAATAATAATTATTATTATTATTTAAACAGGGACATGTTTAGCTTACCGCTCCTTTGAGGCTTCACTGTGCCTTATCCAGATAACATCAGGATAATCCAAAGAAGAGACCATTAAAAATCATTTAAGAAGCTAGTTCTAGGTTGCGAGACAGGACTAGTCGGCACAGCAGTTCTTTAATTAGCGGCGGACATAGTGCTCATTCATTCATTGTGTAGAAGGGTGAACGTGACAACATGAAATAATTGATAACGTGATGATGATGTCAAGTAATCTAGATTTAGGTCAAACCTGATGAAGTTGACATTAAAATAATACTTGAGGGTTGCTTAACTTTTTTTTTCTGTTACTACTTTTAAAACAGACCTATAAATAAAATAAATACAAATTGACTGAATAAGAAATTAAACGGTTTTCCTCAAAATTGTTGTTTCTGTACTTTGGCTTTGCATTACTTATATAGCTGTTAAAGCTAAAACAAGGCAGAGTGCAGTAACTACAATTGAATTGCATTCTGGGGGTCGTAGGTCAAATCATTGATCATGGTTTATAATAAGTTTATTACCACATTTCTACCTTTAACACATTTGGCCGGACAGTCAAAAACGTTGAAACCATTTTTCTCAGGTTCAGTGTGAGCATCATTGCTATGGTTTGCCTTTGTAGAGCAGTATCCCCCTATAGTTTAGAAACACCACGTGAAGCAACAGAAATGTGGCCACTCACTCAGCTGTTCTTTAGAACACACATGCTTTTCAACCTCACCCCCCTCACTGTGTGTGTGTTGTCCTCAGATCACTTTCCATGTTGAGGCCTGCAGCTGTGTGCAGTTAGTGTATGGAGGTGGCAGGTTGGTAATCAATGTTCCTACTAGAGCCTCTTCTGCAGCTGGACTCTGTCCTCTTCTGACTGAGTCTGGTCGACTCTTATAGATCTCTCTGTGTATTCATTATTTCTTCTACTAAATCTTTCGGTATATTAGAAGCTATTTGCAAGTAAACCAAAAACTCATATCAAGTAGGCTACTGTGTACAGAACTGTAGTAGTCAGCATGGTATGTACACAACCAATCAGGGTCTTTGGGATGTACCCAGTTTTAATCTTTGGTGTGTTTAGGGATCAGGCTTACATTTCTGGTGATTTCTCGTTGCCTTTTAAATAAATTACTATAAAAGAACATTTGGTTTATATTTGAGTGTGGACGTTTATTCTTGACCTTAAAAACATTGTGTTACCAAATAATCCCAACTCAAAGATGTGCTTGCTATCTTTATCAGAGTTTTTAGGGTTACACTCCCCGTCACGTATACAACCACCTGTTCTCACTTGGCTAATATTTCACACTTAGGTCACATGATGACACAAGAGCCAGTTCCATTCACTGATGAAGACCATGAGATGTGGGTTAAAGGTCCTTAAAGCTACAAATGTCATTTATTCTTTCAATGGTAGTGTGTCATAATTAAGATAATAAGTGATGGTTCAAAGAGGTAGTGTGTATTCTGTTTTAGTATGAATGAATATTGTGTCCTCGGTAGATGATATTGACATTACAATATCACAGATTCTAAAGTTCCCCTCACTCACCTCCAGCTCTATCTACAGAAATATAGTGTTTGTTCCTTCATGTCTACATCTTCCATTTCACCCAAACTTGTTTCTATACTTTGCGTGCAATTTGACTGTTTTTGGTGTTTGTCATCTCCGTTGGTGTTTTGGTTCAGTCAAACTCCACAATGTGTCTTTTCCCGAAACTGTAATAATGTGTTCCAGTATGTTGTCTTCTTTCTTTACCTATATGACTGCAGGACTAAAAATAGAAATCTGTTTATGTGTGTGGGCCTTTTATTCTTCACATGTCCTCCCAGCTTGAAAAAAACGGTGGTTTCCTTCTTTCCCCCTGGGTTTAAGTTCAGAAGTTGTGGCGTCGGATGAGTCTGTGGTGGTAGTTTAGTTTATAGAGGATATTGTCAGAATCAGCACAATAATCTTACTTTCCACTCACGTTTACATTGCATTATAGAAGTGGTTCTTCCTGGTGTCGTTTCATTTAGCTTGGCATCATGCTGGCGTTAACCAGCTTCTCGCCACAGATGACATTCTGGCTGAGACCTGTCCTGTCCTTCAATAAAACAAATGTTAGGGTAACTCCCTTAAATATAATAGTGATGCTCTGACTGTAGGAAAAGTGAAAATGAGCTGCTAACTAGCTGACCTGAAAAAGTGTTTGAGAACGCTGGTCACAGAGGTTGAGAGGTCACAGAGATGTGGCCTACTAAGTAGCCGACTATTTTTGAGTGAGGACAAAGGGCTGCTCGGCAGTGACCAGGAGGTGAACTGTTTCGAGGTGGTCTGAGTCACATTGTGATCTCAGTAAGGTGTAACTGCAGTTTGGGCGCATTCTTAAAAAATCCACCCCACAACTGGAGAAGTCCCGTAACTCCGCCTCTTCCTGCTGTCTTCAGCTGATGGTTACAAACTATTAAAAACACAGTGAGCCACTCTGTTGCAATCGGTGACATGTCCCTTCATTACCATGAACACACGACCAGCTGTGACCAGCTGTTTTAGGAAATTACCAAATAT
The DNA here is from genome assembly GCF_900634415.1 of Cottoperca gobio. Classification (NCBI taxonomy): domain Eukaryota; kingdom Metazoa; phylum Chordata; class Actinopteri; order Perciformes; family Bovichtidae; genus Cottoperca; species Cottoperca gobio. The sequence continues at coordinate 24,963,522 of NC_041364.1, forward strand.
GAAAATAATATATTTGTGACCTGTTTTGAAAGATGTACGTCTTCAGTTGGAACCAATGGGCTTTAAGCTGAGTGCCACAGACAGGGTAGGGAAGTCCGACCGCATGAGAGACGGACTAACACTTTATAGTTAAATATTATTTTGTTTAATCAAACTGAATAACTCACTTTTTGTTGTAGGTTTGTTTTTGGTGCTTTTGAGGGTCTTTCTCTTATTACATATTACTTACATTACTTTTCTAAGAGGCAGGGTTTGAAATGTTAATATTTATGTTCAAATGAAGTTTGTTGTTGTGGCCATTTAATGCATTTATTGGATAGCCACAGGAAATGAGAAAAGAGAAGGATGGTGAATGAAATGCAATAAAGGTCCCCAGCCAGACACCCAGGACAGCCAGGGATTTTATTTTTCCAATGTTTCTGTGAATATATAGATATGAGACATTAGACTACATGTTCATATGTGCTACAGGTGCTGGTTATAGCAGATTTGTATCCAGTATTACTCAAAGTGACTGATTTCTTTCTTTTCACAGGTGATGTGTCACCCATCAGTATGTCCCCCATCAGCCAATCGCAATTCATCCCTCTGGGAGAGGTATTGCTATTGGCTATCTCGGCTATGAACTCCGCCCACAAGCCTGTCACTCAGGAGGCCCTAACTGAACACCTGCAGACATGTTTTCCAGGTAACACCAGCACACACACACACCAACATCTGTCAATAGCTAACACCATCCATCAGCCTGTTTACTGCTGCTCACTGATTTCCAACACTGATAGGTTCAAATCAAAACAAATATTATAAATATTGTAATCAAGTTAAATATATATATTTATTATGCCTATTCATATTTAAATACATACAAGGGCTAACCGTATAGACGTGCTGTCTAATCTTCTTACTTACTGTATCTTTTCTGTTGGATTGTATTTTTTATTTTGTGAGTACTTGACCACATTTCAGACAGAAATATTACACCTTATTCTTCAATGCATTCAAATCAAATTTATTTATATAACCCATTATCACAAATGACACATTTGTCTCAGTGGGCTTTACAGACTGTACAGCATACGACACCCTCTGTCCTTAGACCCTCACACTTTACAAGGAACAACTCACTAAAAGAAACCTCAGGGAGAGACTGAGGAGGGATCCCTCTCCCAGGACGGACAGACTGTAATAGATGTCGTGTGTACAGGATAAACAACATAGTAAAAATACAACATCCATGTGACAGAAATGATGGTGTGGTCAAATGTTTAAAAAAAAAGGGTGAATCCAGGATGATGTAATAAAAAAGGCTTCCCGGTGTCTCCAAAAAATATATTACGGTGGGCGTCAGGGCAGCAGGCACGGCCAGGATTCATGATCCAGACGTACATTTTAACAGTGGTAACCTGCCACCTGAGAAACACAGAAGCTCCGGGGATGATGCCCTAAATCAGGGGTGTCCAAACTGCGGCACGCAGGCCATTTTTAATTGGCCCGCAGCAAATTCCAAAAGTATAATGGAATATGGCCCAGATAGAAACTTGTGCTTGAATGTTTTGTACATCTTAGTTCTAACACAGAAACACAGTTTTGACTTGTCAGCTAACTTAAAACATCAAGTGTCAGATAAAGCTTGTGCTTTAGATTTTTACTGATTGCATGTGATGAGAGCACAGATGTGACAGACACCAGCTGTTCATTGTTTTTGAGAGGAGTTGAAGATAACTTTTGCGTTACGGAAGAGCTGCTTGGTCTTACGAGTCTAAAGGGAACAACATAATTCGAGCACAAAGACTTTACCACAGAGAATTTCAAGCTTTCCTGTCTGATGTCGATGCTGAATACGGGGACGCACTCCACCGTTCTGATGTGCGCTGGCTGAGTCGCGGCTCCGTGCTGCAGCGGTTTCATTCCCTGAGATCAGAAACCGACCTGTTTTTGAAAGAGAAGAACCGACCTCTTCATGAGCTGAGAGACCCTCCATGTTGGGCGGACCTGTTTAGTTGATCTTACTGGTCATCTCAACACTGAACAAGAGCCTACTGCGCACATGAAAGCATTCTGTGTGAAGCTCCGTCTCTTTGAGACACAACTAGCAACTTCAATGTTGCGCACTTTTCCACGCTGTCCGAAATCAAATGTACTTTTCCAAAGGCCAACCTTTCTGATAACAAGGGGAAATATGTGATCACGTCTCTCATCACAGAATTCAGTCAGCACTTCCAAGAGTTTTCTATCGTTGAGAAAGAAATCGAGCTGATTAATGCAGAAGAAGTTTAAGAGAGTCTGCAACTATATAAACTTATATAATAATAATAATTATATACGATAATTCCCTGAAGAATCAACATCAGCTTCTCTCCCTCCCCGAGTTCTACCGGAGCTTGGAAAAGTTTCCTCTGATGAGATGTCACGCACAAATAATGATGAGTCTGTTCGGCTCAACATACATATGTGAGCAAACATTTTCTGTTAACTCTGAACAAAAGCAGATTGAGAACCAAAATGAGCGACAGCATCTCTGTGATGTCCTTCGTATCTCAAACACCAAACTTACTCCTGACCTGCAGCATCCTTCAGTCCAAAGCGCAGCATCACTGCTCCTGAGTGCAACGCTGTTCCCATTATAGGAGAGTTAAAACATATATTACAAAGTATTCATGTTAATAAGATACATTTTTCAATAAATTCAGTCAATTAAAGTTGATAACATTTTCTAACTAATGTTAGTTGATGTGTTAACAAGCCCAATAACGTATTTGTTTAACAAGCTTAAACCCCCCCTTTAAGCATATTCAATTATCAAGCATAATTTACCTACATTTGATTGTTTTGTTTTTTAGGGAATATACCTCAAAATTATGAGTGGCCCAGCCCTTCGTATATCTTTCTGTATGTGGCCCTCAGTGAAAAAAGTTTGGACACCCCTGCCTAAATGCTGAGTTAGTAACATACATTTACTTAAATGTATACAGATAGAGAGGGGGAGGAGGGGAGGAGAGAGGAAGAGAAGGAGGAGGAGAGAGGTGTAATTCCCCCCACAGTTTAAGCCTATAGCAGCATAACTAGGGGCTGGTCCAAGGCAATCCTGAGCCAGCCCTAACTATAAGCTTTATCAAAAAGGAAAGTCTTTAGCCTACTCTTAAATGTGGAGAGGGTGTCTGCCTCCCGAACACAAACTGGAAGCTGGTTCCACTGGAGAGGAGCTTGATAGCTGAAGGCTCTGGCTCCCATTGTGCTCTTAGCAACTATAGGAACCACAAGTAACCCTGCAGTCTGGTACGATGAGATCTTTAAGATAAACTGGAGTCTGACCATTAATTGCTTTGTAGGTCAGGAGAAGGATTTTTAATTATATTCTGTATTGTACCGGAAGCCAGTGCAGAGCAGCTAATACAGGAGTAATATGATCCCGTTTCCTAGTTCTTGTCAATATGTGATTTATAGTTACTAGTTACATTGTAAATGAAGTGTTTGGTGTTGGACTTCATGGTTTCTGCCAGTTTATTGCATTTTTAAGATGTTTTTGAAACTAAAATATGTTATACAAGTAGCGGAAGTCTTTAAGCTTGAGTCGTTGTTGTTGTTGCTGCCAGCTAACCAGAGCCCCTTCTACAAGCAGGGAGTCTTGAGGAGTTTTCACCGACAAATAAACTGCGCACACACAGCACGGCTACGCTACTGCTGACTTCATGTCGTGATCGCTCAGTACCGTTGGCTGAACGGAGATGATTTGCGGGTGGTGGTATATTGGCAGTTTAATAAAATGATGATTACTGACTCGTCGTCACACACACACACACTCGCTCTCTTTTCTCTCTCTCTTGTTCGCGCTCTCTCTCTCTCTGACTCTCTGTCTCTCTCTGACTTTCTCTCACTCACTGTCTGACTCTCTGTCTCTCTGACTCTCTGTCTCTCTGACTCTCTGACTCTCTCTCTGTCTCTCTGACTCTCTCTCTGTCTCTCTGACTCTCTGTCTCTCTGACTCTCTGACTCTCTCTCTCTCTGACTCTGTCTCTCTTGACTCTGTCTCTCTGACTCTCTGTCTCTCTGACTCTCTGTCTCTCTGACTCTCTCTCTCTCTGACTCTGTCTCTCTTGACTCTCTCTCTCTGTCTCTCTGACTCTCTGTCTCTCTGACTCTCTCTCTCTATCTCTCTGTCTCTCTTGACTCTCTCTCTCTGTCTCACTCTTGCTGACTCTCTGTCTCTCTGACTTTCTCTCTCTCACACTCTCTCTGACTCTCTGACTCTCTCTCTGACTCTCTCTCTCTCTGACTCTCTCTCTCTGTCTCTCTGACTCTCTCTCTCTCACTCTCTGTCTCTGTCTCTCTGACTCTCTCTCTGTCTCTCTCTGATTCTCTCTCTCTCTGTCTCACTCTTGCTGACTCTCTCTGACTTTCTCTCTCTCACTCTCTGTCTCTGTCTCTCTTGACTCTCTCTGTCTCTGTCTCTCTGACTCTCTGTCTCTCTTGACACTCTCTCTCTCTCTGACTCTCTCTCTGTCTCACTCTTGCTGATTCTCTGTCTCTCTGACTTTCTCTCTCTGACTCTCTGTCTCTGTCTCTCTTGACTCTCTGACTCTCTGTCTCTCTTGACTCTCTGACTCTCTGTCTCTCTTGACTCTCTCTCTGACTCTCTGTCTCTGTCTCTCTTGACTCTCTGACTCTCTGTCTCTCTTGACTCTCTCTCTCTCTGACTCTCTGACTCTCTCTCTGGCTCTCTCTGTCTCACTCTTGCTGACTCTCTGTCTGTCTCTCCTAAATTCCCCCGGGATCAATAAAGTATCTCTCTCTCTCTCTCTCTCTCTCTCTCTCTCTCTCTCTCTCTCTCTCTCTCTCTCTCTCTCTCTCTCTCTCTCTCTCTCTCACTGTGTGTGTGTGTGTCTCGCACTATATTTAAAAAAGATGCTTAGGCCCGGCGTTGGGTCAACTTAGGCCCTGCAGGCCTAGAGGCTTGCAGAACACTCGTAACATTGCATGGACAAGCACTTAAAAACGTATGTCCATCTGAGAAAAGACGCTTTCACATGGAGTGAGCGAACCAATCTCAAGACTCTGCTGATGATGTATTTGCATTTATTCCTATATAATGTATTGAATGCGTGTTTCTGATTCAAGTAGATAACGAAAAACCTTACTTGTCGTCTTGCAAACTTTTTCAATATTAAATACATTACAAGAACATTGGCATTGTTCAAAAACAGCTCCTTGCCGGTCATGTTCCTGAAAATAATAAAGAATAATGAAGAAAAATGTCTTCCACGTACGTACACGTACATTCAGTCTTGCCGAATCTTGTTCTTCTTCTCTTGAGTATAATGACTGTTGGCATCCATAAGTATTGCATTACCGCCATCTGCTGGACTGTCCCTTGGCCCATCTATTTCGGCGTTGCCGTGGCATGTGTGAAAAGGCACAAGACAGAAATGTTTATGACTGTAGTGCATGTGTGAACAGTGAAAATAACATCAGCAGTGCCAAAAGGTTATCCCAGTAATTTACAAGGAACTATGTGTGAAAGAGGTTTTCATACAGAAGAGGCGAGATCTGTGGTGTGTACCAATGGCAACATTTATAAGAAAATCAGTGAATGTGTAGGTTTGAATCTTTGATTATTTGCCCAGATATTGAAGTGGATTGACCCAACTAAAGATGACTCTCAGCCAGGCAACCAGAACAGATGCTGCACAGAAGTACTGGACAGATGAAAATCTGGTGTTTGTTAAAATTGTTCCAGCCGGCTCACTTGTTGCAACCAAGCGTCGACTTCCAGGGCTAAGTAGTGAAACCTATGTGTAAATTCAAAAAACTGCAGTTCATCAAATGGCCACTTGAGGCTCTAAAAGGGAGCAATCTCCATAGACCCCCATGTTAAGATGCCCAACTTTACAGCAGAAATAAACATGTTTCCAGCCTGGTATAAAAACGTTGTTTTGTTTATATAGCTAACTTTCCTTTTCATAGCTGTACGTGGGGGGAATTTTTATACTACTCATCCGTTTTAATGTGCTTTAAGTTACGCATTATTAGGGGAGTGGCGGCTTTGAGTGATAGGTGGAGGCGTCTCAGACCGCTAGCTGTCTGCTCTGCTGTGTGACTCGGGCCAGTCTCAACTCCACAAACGATGCTCACGTTTGGATGAACCAGGAGTTAGACAGTGACGTCACTGCCAAGATGGAGACGGCCGGAGCCGCCCACTTTGAGCTTCACAGCGGCTCTTCAGAAACATACGGGGGATGTCACAGAGACTTGGTTCATATTTTATAGTCGATGTTTGCAACGAGGGCATCCCCCTTTTTAGAAACTACTGGATAAACCAAATGTAATAAATTGTGTTAATTAGTGAGTTTATGTTGCGTTGGTAAGTAATTTTAAATGTAAGTGAGGCTATTCATGTCCTGACTCCAGCTCTGTACTTAAGACACAGCCACGAGTTTGATATCCATCTGACCAGCCTTCACTCTAAGAAAGAAAAATAACGTCCCAAGATATTGTGTCATGTCATGTATTTTCAATGTAATAAAAAAAAGGAAATATTTATATTCAGTTTACAATTATGTGAAACAGAAAAGCAGCAAATCTTCACATTTGTGAAGCTAGAACCTGAGAAGACTAAAAATAAGTTAAACAATAAATCAATATTAATAATTGTTCCTAATTAATTTGTCAACTGATTGATTAATTGAAATTATTATTCCAATTATAGTTTTTCTGCCGTTATTCTTCTCATCTTCTCATTTTTGATCAGGCAGGTAATAGTTTGTCATGTTCCATGGTGGACCTTATCTGTCTTTTTACATTGCATTGGTTTCTCTCTTGCGTCATGTCATCAAAGCAACTATACTTGTATGATGTAATGACAGGAAACAAACACACACACACACACACACACACACACTCACACCTGTCTGCCCAGCTGCTATGCAGTCTAACTATGAGTTTTTAATGTCAATCTGTTGCTCAGTCCTCTTCTCAGACTGATTTTGAAGGATCATTTCACCCATATGGGACAATTTCATCAAAATGATTTGCTCTGATGTGATCATTCTGACATTGAATAAAGCCTAACTGTTCTCCCAAGTTATATTTACTACAAACAGCATTTCTGTAAACCAGTCAGTTTTGCGCTTCAATCCATCATCCTCTACATTATTGTTGACCTATTAGAACCCATTTTAACAAGATTAGATGCTAGCCAAGTCATGTGTGAATGGGAGCAGGGATCAATATTCAGGGAAATCTGTAACTTCAATTTCCCACCTCAAGACATAGTTCAGAGTTTCTCCCAAGAAATTGTCGCATGAAGTTTTGTTGTCCCAGTGAGGTTGCCAGGTTTGTACAGAGACCTTATTTACAAAGGATCTTATCTCACCACTAGGAGTCCTCCTAAATAGCACTTAAAGTTCCAGCTAAGAGTTTCTACTTAAGGGATTGTCACACAGTTGATGAGAGGAGCACACTGATTGATTTGCAGCCTCTAATTGTGCAAACAGACTAACATTACACCAACACCCCTACTGTGTCTTCATCACAGTCACAAAGACAAAAAAAGCAAACACATACCCCATTAACATATTGCTCAATTTAACAGATCTGGTTTCCTCTTTACACAGAACCTTAATGTATGACTTTGTATGACTCATAAAGAAAGACTTTTCAATGTGGCTGATATTTGACTTTAGCAGCTCTGTGAGATGTGTAACCTTACTGTTTGACATCCGGAAACACCACCAGTCACTATGTCCATGCTATTTTTATAACATGATTTCATTAAACCAGAGTTGTGCTCATGACAATTGTCTCTTCGATGAGTTCATTCATTCATTCATTTTAAATGACTGACAAGGCTAATAAAGTCTTGTCATGTACAAGCTTGCTTGCGTTTGGGGCATCAGTGGAAAAGTAACTGCTGTGTTGTTAGATGTGGTATTGATAGTGAGGACCACCGCAGCCTATAAACTGCCCAAAGTGATATTTGCAGAATGTTTGTGTGCAGTTTATTGTGCTGCAGCTGAGCAGCTAATTTGCTATCTAGCTTGCAAACTTCCCCAATGAGTAGTTGTTTGGTGGCTTGTTAAACAAGTTAAGGTGCAGGACAAGATGTGTGTTCATGTTGGTAAATTAGATCAGAAGGAGACTTTAGTAGGAAAGCTAATGTGGTTATTGTTCAAAGGTCTGAGGCTCTTGTGTTGCGTAGCAGGCTGGCTCAGTGTGACCATGTGCCTATCATAGAACACTGATATTACCTTTAGGAAAATATGGTTTGAAATTAGACCATTTTATTTGCTGTATCTAAACCAGTTCTCCACCACGCACACAGATAACTAACAGTTCATGTTGAGGAATTCATACAAAAATGGCTATATTCAAGGATAGTTTGTCATTATGCAACAAAGGGTTGCACAACGAAATGCAGTCGTAGCCCATTTACTGCGCAAGAAAAACATGACATAACAAAACAGTGGTGCATTGCTGTAGTGCATTAGGTTTTCTCGTGATTATGATATCTCAGGAATGCCTGGAGGGAATGTCTTCAAATGTGTCCACTTGGACTTAAGTATGAACTGACTTGATTTTGGTGGTCAAAGGTCACTGTGATATCACAAAACAGGTGTTGGCCGTAACTGAAGAATTCATACGCTAATTATGACAATTTCACACAAATGTCTAATAGGATAAAATGATGAAGCGATTACTTTTTGTACAGAGATGGATGTAAACTGCAACTTGAGTGATTGGCGGAGGCGTACAACTAACGAGTCAGATCAGTCTTAATAGTAATAAATGCACACAGAAGGATTCCCAAATGTATGTTGTGATTTATATATAAATTACTCTCTCTACAAAAATATTTTTCAATGCATGTAGCATTTAAATGTAATGTATACTTGTTTTGGGTGATAAACGTAAATATATTTCTGATATTTTAATACATATTTTAAGTATTTGCAATTTTCATTAAAAACATATTCAGATGTTGTTACATTTAGCCTATATACAAACTGTTGGACCTGCATTTACAAACTGCTTTTCGTGTGTGGGTTTTTTGAGACTCCTGACGTCGCCCGATTCACAAATCTGTATCTGTAACAAATCAGATGTCTCCCTCCTTTACAGCCGATCACATGAGCGGTGTGATTACAATGTCATAAACAGGGAGGGAAACAAGGACATTTTCTTGGCAAGACACGCCCTGCGTAGTATTCAAGTACTAGGATTGACCAGGCGTCCATGCTCGCGTTGATTGACAGCTCATGCTCACACTGGTCAGCCTTCCGCCAGTGCTCTCGCTGCAGGGCAAAGGCAGGGTCTGTCCGCGGTGGGCTGTTAGCTGCCTGAGGCCCCGCTGGAGTTGTTTACTTATGTAGGTCATATAGAGCAGGGGTTCCCAAACTTTCTGTGGCCAAGGCACACCAAAGACCGAGCCAAAATCTCAAGGCACACCTGTATTCATATCCGGGCAAAATCCCCTCTATAACACAGAGTATCACTGTAATCACTCTGTGAACATTTATTTAGTCTAGTCCTTGTAAGAAGCTATTCTCCTTCACACTAGCAGAGAGCCTTTGATGTGTCACACTCTAATATTTCCCACCATGCGCAAATGGCTAAAACGGGTTCGCTTTGACAGATCTCTTTTTTTTTTAATGATTGCAGCATTGAAGCATCTATTTTTTCTATGTTGTTCTAAGTGTGTAGGACAAAGTACCGATAAAGTGCAGTGTTTCCCTGCGCTACGCCCGCCGCCCCCCCTGAAATTCAAGACGTTTTCTTTTTTTTATATATATATTCACAACTCACTTTTCACATTGAACAGGTGCTCTTTTATTAAATAAACTAAAGGCTTATGTCATTTATCTCATTTATGCGCACGTTCCAGTTGCTTTGCGTATTTACATTCTCTGCTCTGCTTCCAAGATGGTAAGGAACCATCACCTTACCGTGGTGGAGAGGTTTGTGTGTCCCTATGAACCTGATAGCTGTATTGTCTGGTAGGGTCTCCCAAGGCAACTTGGTCTCAGGCGAGGGGCCAGGCTAAGAATGGTTCAAAACGACCTCATGAAAAAAAGGGAAAGAGAAGGAGAGACCCTGCCCAGAGGAAACCCGTGGCCCCCGTCTGGAGCCAGGCCCCGAGGGAGGGCCCGACAGCGAGCGCCTGTTGGCCGGGTTTGCCACGGAGCCCGGTCGGGCACAGCCCGAAGAAGCTACGTGGTGCCTCCCATCCATCCATCCTGTGGGCCCACCACTCACAGGAAGAACCGCTGGGGTCGGGTGCGCTGTCACACTGGTGGCAGTGATGGTCAGGAACCTCGACGGACCAGACCCGGGCAGCAGAGGCTGGCTCTGGGGACGTGGAACGTCACCTCTCTGTGGGGGAAGGAACCGGAACTAGTGCGGCAGGTGGAGCGCTACCAGTTGGATCTGGTGGGGCTTACCGCTACGCAGTCTTGGCTCTGGAACCGTACTCCTGGATAGGGGTTGGACTCTATTCTTCTCCGGAGTTGCCCAAGGTGTGAGGTGTCAGGCGGGTGTGGGGATACTCACAAGCCCCCGGCTGAGCGCGCTACGTTGGAGTTCACCCCAGTGGACGAGAGGGTCGCCTCCTTACGCCTTCGGGTTAAGGGGGGGAAAACTCTGACTGTTGTTTGTGCCTATGCCCCAAACCGCAGTTCGGAGTATTCGGCCTTCTTGGAGACCCTGAGTGGAGCCCTGCACGGGTCTCCAGTAGGGGACTCCGTAGTCTTGCTGGGAGACTTAACGCGCACGTGGGAATTGATGGAGACACCTGGAGTGGCGTGATTGGCAGAACGGCCTCCCTGATCTAAACCCGAACGGTCGTTTGTTGTTGGACTTCTGTGCTCGTCATGGAATGGCCATAACAAATACCATGTTCGAACATAAGGATGCTCATAAGTGTACGTGGTACCAGAGCACCCTAGGTCAAATGTCAATGATCGATTTTGTGATTGTATCATCTGATCTGAGGCCGCATGTTTTGGACACTCGGGTGAAGAGAGGGGCGGAGCTGTCAACTGATCACCATCTGGTGGTGAATTGGATCAAGGGGTGGGGGAAGACTCTGGACAGACCTGGTAAGCCCAAACGGGTAGTGCGGGTGAACTGGGAACGTCTGTTGGAAGACCCTGTGAGATCTTCAACTCCGGCAGAGCTTTACAAACATCCCTGTGGAGGTTGGGGGCATGGAACCTGAGTGGGCGATGTTCAAAACCTCTATTTCTGAAGCTGCGGTAAGGAGCTGTGGTCTCAATGTCTTAGGTGCCTCAAGGGGCGGTAACCCTCGAACACCGTGGTGGACCCCGGTGGTCAGGGAAGCCGTTCGACTAAAGAAGGAGTCCTTCCGGGTTATGTTATCCGGGAGGACTCTGGTGGCAGCCTCTGCCGTGGCAGAGGCAAAGCAGCGGGTATGGGAGAAGTTCGGAGAAGCTATGGAGAAGGATTTTCGGTCGGCACCAAGGTGCTTCTGGAAAACAGTCCGGAACCTCAGGAGGGGGAAGCGGGGAACCATCCAAACTGTGTACAGCAAGGGTGGGACCCTGCTGACTATGACTGAGAAGGTTATCGGCCGCTGGAAGGAGCACTTTGAGGAACTCCTGAATCCGACTAACACGCCCTCTATGGTAGAGGCAGAGCTGGAAGCTGATGGGGGACCATCGTCAATTTCCCTGTTGGAGGTCACTGAGGTAGTCAAACAACTCCACAGTGGCTAACCCTAACCCTAACCCTAACCCTAACCCTTGATGAGATCCGTCCAGAAATGCTGAAGGCTTTGGGTGTTGAGGGGCTTTCTTGGTTGACACGCCTCGTCAACATTGCGTGGAAGTCTGGGACAGTGCCTAGGGGGTGACAGACCGGAGTGGTGGTTCCCCTATTCAAAAAGGGGGACCAGAGAGTGTGTGCCAACTACAGGGGTATCACACTTCTCAGCCTACCCGGTAAAGTCTACTCCAAGGTGCTGGAAAGAAGGGTTTGGCGGATAATCGAACCTCTGATTGAAGAGGAACAATGCGGATTCCGTCCTGGACGTGGAACAACCGGTCTACATGTGTATTGTGGATCTGGAGAAGGCGTATGACCGGGTCCCCCGGGTGATACTGTGGGAGGAGTATGGGGTGAGGGGGTCACTTCTGTATGCCCAAAGCGAGAGTTGTGTCCGGATACTCAGCAGTAAGTCGGACTCGTTCCCAGTGAATGTTGGCCTCCGCCAGGGCTGCGCTTTATCACCAATCCTGTTTGTAATTTTCATGGACAGGATATCGAGGCGTAGTCGTGGAGGAGATGGGTTGCAGTTCGGTGGCCTGAGGATCTCATCGCTGCTCTTTGCAGATGATGTGGTCCTGATAGCGTCATCGGTCTGTGACCTTCAGCAGTCACTGGATCGGTTCGCAGCCGAGTGTGAAGCGGTTGGGATGAGGATCAGCACCTCAAAATCTGAGGCCATGGCTCTCAGCAGGAAACCGGTGGATTGCCTACTCCGGGTAGGGAATGAGCCCTTACCCCAAGTGAAGGAGTTCAAGTACCTCGGGGTCTTGTTCGCTAGTGAGGACACGATGGAGCGAGAGATTGGCTGGAGAATCAGAGCAGCGGGGGCGGTATTACATTCGCTTTACCACACCGTTGTGACGAAAAGAGAGCTGAGCCAGAAGGCAAAGCTCTCGATCTTCTGGGCGATCTTCGTTACTACCCTCAACTATGGTCATGAAGGCTGGGTCATAACCGAAAGAACGAGATCAGGAATAAAAGCGGCCGAAATGGGTTTTCTCAGATGGGTGGCTGGCGTCTCCCTTAGAGATAGGATGAGAAGCTCAGCCATTTGGGAGAGACTCGGAGTAGAGCCGCTGTTCCTTTGCGTTGAAAGAAGCCAGTTGAGGTGGTCCCTAGGGAGGTGTTCCAGGCACGTCCAGCTGTGAAGAGACCCCGGGGAAGACCCAGGACTCGGTGGAGAGATTATATCTCCTCACTGGCCTGGGAACACCTCGGGATCCCCCAGTTGGAGCTGGCGGATGTGGCCCGGAGAAGGGAAGTTACTTACTGGAGCTACTTCCCCCGCGACCCGACCCCGGATAAGCGGTAGACGATGGATGGATGGATGCTCTGATTCGCGAAGGGTGGAGCTCCGCTTCCGAACCCCCACACACACACACACGCACGAGCGCACACACTTACAGTCAGAGACAGAATGTAAGATAAGGAGAGAACTTTAAAAATATGCGCCACGCACGGACCTCATCCAGCCCAGGCAGCACCCCGCAGGGGAAACACTGAAGTAATTAAAAAATAATTCATAACCTTGTGTACAGTTAAATGCAATAGGCCTAATTGTCTCACGGCACACCATTTGGGTACCACTGATATAGAGGCATCAGTATTACAACGCCAGCGCTTGAATGCTACGCAGGGCGCATCTATTTGACATAATTTAAGTTAGGTTGGCAATGGCTAATTTACTAGTAAAAGTTGTCATAAGGAATCAATGACTTGGCTTTCAGTGTCGATGTTGCAATTAACTATTTTGTCACCGGATAAATCCCCAGCCTGTATTTTTTAAGTATTAGTAATATGACAGCTGGTCATATTAGCTAATATAGCTATAATGCTAACATTAGCTATGTGTATGTTTGCCAGGTGATATTTGTGACTTTATTCTATCTGTGATAGTGCTGCTACCATCAACGTTTTACGGTATAGCAGACTAGCTCAGCCGACCAAACAAATATCATGTTTCAATCAAACCTATAACGCTAGTTAAGTTAATGTTAGCCAACATTCACTCACGCTGCCGCATACAATACATGGTCCAGCTGTTATATTACTCATTTATCAAACAAGTACAGACTGGCCATGTCTCCTCTGACAATACCGACACTGCAAGCCAAAGCATTTATTCATTATGACAACTCAAATGAGTTTGAGTGAAGAAAATGTTCCCCCCTGTGCATGACGTATGAAGCATACCTATTGGGGGAACGCTCATGTGTTTGGCTGAAAAGGAGATTGCACATGTGTACATGCATTTGCGACATCAGGGGAATCTCGAAAATCCCACACACAAGTGCAGAGAAGTTCACACACAGAAAGCAGTTTGTACATGCACGTTCAACACTTTGTTTGAATTAATGTAAAGAAATGTGTTTTTGATCAAATTGCAAATGCTTTTAAATAATACAAATTGTGGATTTCTGTTACATTTATTTAAACAATAAATATTTGTGTGCATCAGAAGTATATAACTATTTCTGTCTGCATTGAAAATATTTTTGTGGAGAGAGTCATTTATATATAAATCACAAAGTACACTGCATCGGGAAAGTATTCAAACCCCTTCACTTTTTCCACATTTTGTTATGTTACAGCCTTATTTCAAAATGCATTAAATTAATTGTTTTCTCTCAACATTCTACACACAATACCGCATAATGACATAGTGAAAAAGGTTTTTTAGAATTTTTTGTAAATGTATTAAAAAAAAACATATATATCACATGTACATAAGTTCAAATCAAATTTATTTGTATAGCCCAATATCACACATTATACATTTGTTTCAGTGTGCCTTACAGACTGTACAGGTTACGACACCCTCTGTCCTTAGACCCTCGCATCGCACAAGAAAAACTTCCTAAAAGAAACTTCACAATTAAAGGGGGAAAAATGGAAGAAACCTCAGGGAGACCAACTGAGAAGGGATCCCTCTCCCAGGATGGACAGACGTGCAGTAGATGTCGTGTGTACAGGATAAACAACATAGTACAAATACAACATTTGACAGAAATTATGTTGTGTTGAAAAAGAGAAAGTTTGGATGAATCCAGGAAAATGTCAAAAAGCCTTCCCGGTGTCCAGCAGGACCAGGGCAGCAGGCGCAGCCACGATTCATGATCCTGACGTAAACTTTATCAGTGGCAACCTGCCACATGAGAGACACAAAAACTCTGGTGATAATGCCCTGGATGATGAGTTAGTAACATACATTTACATAATGCATACAGATAGAGAGGGAGAAGAAGAGAGAGAGAGGAGAGAGGAAGAGGAGGAGAGCAGGGAGGTGTCCCCCGGCAGTCTAAGCCTATAGCAGCATAACTAGGGGCTGATCCAAGGCAAACCTGAGCCAGCCCTAACTATAAGCTTTATCAAAAAGGAAATTCTTTAGCCTGCTCTTAAATGTGGAGTGTGTCTGCCTCCCGAACACAAACTGGAAGCTGGTTCCACTGGAGAGGAGCTTGATAGCTGAAGGCTCTGGCTCTCATTGTACTCTTAGAGACTCTAGGAACTACAAGTAACCCTGCAGTCTGGGAGCGCAATGCTCTAGTTGGTTTATAAGGTACTATGAGATCTTTAAGATATGCTGGAGCCTGACCGTTAATTGCTTTGTAAGTCAGGAGAAGGATTTTGAATTATATTCTGTATTTTACCGGGAGCCAGTGCAGAGCAGCTAATACAGGAGTAATATGATCCCGTTTCCTAGTTTTCAGACCCTTTGCTGTGAAACTTGAAATGAAGCTCAGGAGCATCCAATCTCTATTGATCATGGTTGAGATGTGCTTTTTTAAAAGGATATCGACTGGAACCAACAACATTTTTTTATCATTTAGGTTTTCTTAGTCATGGAAATAAACAGAGCTAACGTTAGTTTAATAAAATAATGCTGTGTTTTGATCAAATTACATTTACCAAATATTGCAACTTGCGTTGTTGTCATCTACTCATGTGAAATGCAGCCACTCTTTTAAGCGTTTTGTTTCTTCTCCACATTGGCTTTGGTCTGAAAAACTAACTGAAACATGATTCAGCATGTGTATGGTGTTACAACATTGTGTAAGCGCATCTGTCGTAAAGCATCGTTAAGAGGAATTGATAGTCACGTAGGCATGCTATTTCGGATAACTAGGAACCAGTTCTTGATTCCCATACCTACTTAACCAAGTAAATTACTCAAATGAAATCTAGGACCAGGGTTATCTCACTAATAAGAATTATAAACAGTGTCACCAAACACAGCGGCCTCCCAGCCCCTCCGTCAGGGTCTCAGCTCAGTCACATGAATGGAGGGAAAATATAGGACATAATGATTTAAATAAGGGCTATTCAAGTGTTTGTACTGAGAAGTTGATTTACCTAAAAAAAAAAATGACAGCCATCTCTTTCACAACGTAAATCAATGGGAAAATTACGTTTTTGGCCCCATGGCATCATGTGATACGGAAGTTGTAATTCCGTGGATTGACCACTACAAAGAATTGTGCAGTGCACCAACTGCTTTCAGTGTTCCAACCAGTCTGGACCTGAAACTCTCACACCGTTTCATTCACACTAATTCTCATCGTTAAAAGATGACGCCTAGTTTTCCCCTGATGCCAGTACGTTGAGAGTGATCAGTATAATACTATACATTTGGATGTGTGTGAGTGTGTTGATGTGAAGATTAGCCCATCCTGAATCCAGAACATACAGCTCTTCTGTGTCCACCTCCTTCCCTCTGCTCGGGCTTCTTATCAACAAGATGGAGAGGGAAGAGTATGGACAGTGCGTGTGTGGGTGTGCGCAGTCTGTCTGTCTGCATGGAGTTGCATCATGCTGGCTGGGCTGAAAGGCTGCTATGATGTAACTGGCAGTAATACCTCGGGACTGTCAGAGAGAGAGAAAGCAGGAGATACTGAGAAGAGAGAGAGGAGAAAAGGTTAATGGAGAGAAGAGAAAGGAGAGAGAGCAGGAAAGACAAATAGAGAAGAAGCAGAAAGGATAAATGAGAAAGAGAAGAGAAGAAAATTGGAGAAGGGTTGGAGCAGAACGACTGTCTGGATTTATAAACTGAAATAACTGCACACACTATAAAAGAAAGAGGATGGCTGACTCCAAAAGTTCCAACCAGGGAAAGTTTTTATTGCAGAACAAGTGGCTTGACAGCATGTACACTAGGAATACCTTTGTTGGTCTAAGCTTTGTTGCAAGGGTTTGTGTGTGTTTTTACAGTTCAGTGGACACACACCAGTCAGAAACAAAGGCAGTACCAACCGTTTTGGCCTAATTGGTCTAACTACTTGAACTCAGAATAACTCTCCTGTGGTCTTGGTAAACTGCACTGGGGAGACGGAACATGCCACTCTAAGAGGAAGTGTCTGACTTTCATTATTTCCTGCAATATTTCAAAGTCTTGTTTTGTAGACTCATATTTAATGACAATAGCAGTCCGTGCCAAGCTAATTGACAAACACATTGCCTTTCCTGTGACTACTTCATGATAAAAGTCAACTCTTGTTTGGCTAGTTAAATGCTTTTAATGTCAAGATGCAACTGTATGAAATCTTTGGTTTGCATTAGAAGTGAATTAAGAGAGCATTTTTTCAGTTTGTAATACTGCCAAATATATAAATATTGCAATATTTGTATCAGTAGGCCTTAGGCTCAATCACCATTGGTTCCAAAAAAAAACACTTTCCTAACAAGAAAAATACAAATTTGTCATAATTGTGAAGTGGCTGCAACAGGTCTCAAAAACCATCAAGACATGTTACTTTTAGAACAAGGACAAGAATGACTTAATGAATACTGTGGACGACTCTTGTCCACAGTCAGTTAAAAGGACAGACAGAGAGGAGGTATAGGGTCACACACTGCTTTATTCGCCACGGGCCTTCTGGCTCACACAGGTAACGTTACTTTACAGTCCCAGCTGACAGGTTGCTCTCCTGTCCGCGGTTCTGCTGCTCTGCGGCGGTGTTGCGTCGTGGCTGAAGGAGGGTCTCCGTATCCTCTGGAACCCAGCCAGCAAGAGAACAGAACCAGGCCATCACCATGCATTTATTATGTGACTGATTACCTGATTCCGTTCAGCTGTCTGGCCTCCAGCTGGGACACTCCTGTCTCTCCCCAACAGCCGGCGCCCTAACCACACCCCACTGCCACAAATACACCTCAGCAGTGCCAAGGAACTGTGTGAAAATTCAGATCACATGTGATGAAGGGTTGAGTGTTGACTTTGAAACTGGTATACAAGTTTAGTGTACTTTTACTGTAGTGTAATACTGGGCGGAGAAGTGAATAATACATTACCAGACTGTTCAGTATAATAAAGTATTTTTTATATTCATAGATAAAGTGTATTGAAAAAGGGAAACATCACTAACAAAGTTGAGTATGTATAAAAAGAAAACATCTACAGATAAGAGAAAGCAGTAGCCACAAGCACAGAGGTTGAGTAAACGCTGTGTCAGTCTGAACAAGGAAATATAAAGGGACAAGACGTGATGAATCGCACACGTTCAGACCGTCTCGAAAGCATTCATGTTGTTGCACTTAGTTGTACATGTCACTTAATGTTTGTGCCGGGAATGAAAATCATGAGCTGAGAGTGAAGTTGAAATCCTGCCGATTTTCACTAATCCACCAAGCTGGCCAATCACTGCAAAACGTGGACAGAATTGTTGTATTATTAGTTTCCGATGTTAGAAATAGGGTTTCAGACGCTCTGAGAGAATCTGACACTTGTGGTTGCCCAGATGCCCTTTTTCAATATTTATTTATTACTGTATTTGAATGTTTACTATATACTGCACTGAGGTTTCTGCAACTGCAGTGTAAACCTGAACTTTATATACTATATTTATATACTTACACTTCTTACTATGTTGTATGCTGCTCTATTATTAATACATTTATCAAATTTGCTGTTGTATATTATATATCTTTCTACACTTTTGTTCTACCAAAGATATTTATAAAGGGAAAAAAAGGCCTTTTATTTATTATTGTTTCAGCATTTCTGTCTCTTGAGGTTAGCATTATGAGTATCTGTACTTTTGGCTGTATAGGTGTCACATAATCTTTTGGTTTTACACATATTCATAACTATTTTCATAAAAATCTCTTGAGGCTTGAGTCCTCGTAGTTCTGCTCTAACAGCTTCTTGTCTCTGATTCTGCTCAGGTGTTCCCACACCGACGGAGGAGGTTCTGCACCACACGCTAAGCATGCTGGTCCGTGAGCGGAAGATCTACCCAACACCAGACGGATATTTTATTGTAACCCCTCAGACTTACTTCATCACGCCGAGCCTAATCCGAACCAGTTCCAAGTGGTACCACTTAGACGAGCGATCCGCTGACCGACACCAACAGCAGCAACATCAAAACCAACAGCAGCATCAGCAAACGCAGTGCACCTCCCCTCTCTCTGGCACCATCACCCCAGTCCACCTCTGGAGTCGTGCGAGATCGAACACACCCAAAGTCCAGCCAAAACCACAGTGGGGGCGGTGGAGGAGGTGGGGATTCTTTTTTCAACAACAGTTACCGTGGAGACGACCCCCCTAGTCACCACACCACCCTACAGCGTCGTTCTCCCAAAGACCACCGGGAGGCGTACTCGTCCCCGCACTCACCACAAACACCTCCTCAACAAGCAGGAGGCAACACAGAAAAGAGTCGCACCACCCTTGGGTTCCCCTTCAAGACGGACACGCTTACCAAGCACCGAAGCGGGGTAGGAGGAGGGGGAGGAGGAGAGACAGAGAAACAAGCAGGTGGAGGAAGTGGGACAGGAAGTCGGAAATTTGGTTTGAAGCTGTTCCGTCTGAGCTTTAAAAAGGACAAGACCAAGCAGTTGGCCACCTTCTCTGCACAGTTCCCCCCTGAGGAGTGGCCGCTCCGTGACGAGGAGGCGCCAAGCCAGCTGCCACGCCATGTAGAGATGGAGATCATCCGCAGAATCAACCCTGACCTCACTGTGGAGAACCTCGCCCGGCACACAGCGGTCATGAAGCGCCTCGAAGAAGAGCGTGCTCAGAGAAGCAAAGCGTCGTCAGCCAATCAGAGCTCCAGGAGTAGGAGAAGTGGGGGTAGACACAGAAAGCAGTCTCAGACCAAACTCAGCCGCTCACATAGCAAGACGAGGGCGTCCCGCGGTGAGCCAAGTGACCTGGAGCTGGCCGACAGGGACTACAGAGCCTACTCGTCCTCACTGGCGCGGTCACCAAGGGAACACGCCCTGGCCATGGATCGGCAACGGGCCCGCCTTCATCTGGCACACAGCAACCCCAACATCCTCGACTCCGCCCACCTGCCTGTCACGCCAGAGTGGGATGTGTCTGGAGAGCTTGCGAAGCGGCGCACAGAAATGCCTTTCCCTGAGCCAAGCCATGGTCCATCAGCCCATCACTCCAAAGTACACCGCTCACACTCCCACACCCAGGAGAGGAAGTCCAGGAACGAACGCAGCGACAAGGCCAAGGAACGCTCTAGGTCTATGGACAATTCTAAAGGACCACTTGGAGCTGGGTTGATTGGCCCACCAGATTATTACGACGACCGGAGCCGTTACTATACTGACGATGGCACCCTGCGAGCCAATCAGAGCACTTCTCACTACTCTCGTGCCACCGCCCCCTCAGTTAAACTCCCTATGGATTCTCTGGGGTTGGATGGTGGCAGGAGTTTAGAAAAGGCTAAGAGTAGGGACAGCCTTCCGGCATACTCACCCAAACCACTGCCCTGCGCCATCCCTCCTGATGATTACTTCCAATGCTCCGGTTCCTCTGAGGCTGCTCTCATAGCAGCAAACCCACTGGGAACTCTAGGCAAAAGTAGCCATGATGGATTAAAACTAACCAGTGCTGAAAGGCAAACAGACAGACAGACACCCAATCCTCTCGTAAACAAGGAGGACTTGTCAAAGGTGGGTCCTAAGGGTGGCAGCCTGCCTCCAATACCCCTCTCTATCCCTGACACCCCTCTTCCAAATGGACGACCTCCCCACAGTGCCTCCTCTGGTCAGGAGAAACGAAAGGAGATCTTTAGTAAAGACACACTCTTTAAACCTCCTCCAAGCCTCCCTTTGCCCGGCTACAGCTCTCTGAGAAAAACCCCTGCCCTCGCCTCCTCTACTCTGTCCTCATCCTGCGATGCACTTGATTCCCAGGAGGCCTTCGATGCCCCCAAACCTCTGGTGGCAACACCGTCTGCTCCCCCACAGGGGATTGAACCTACTACCAGTGCTGCAGAGGCCTCCTTTGACTACTACAATGTCTCAGATGATGATGAACTCGAGGAAGGGGGGACTAAAAGTCGAGGAGAGGACGAAAAGGCTGGAGGAGGTGTTGTTGGGATGGGAGGAGGTGGAGCAGGGACCATGCAGTGGCTGTTGGAGAGAGAGAAGGAGAGAGATCTACAGAGGAGGTTTGAAAGAACCCTCACCTTTCCTGGTGTTAAAGAGAACCTTCCAGAGCCCAGTCAGAACCAGCAGTCAGCCCACTCTGCTAGACTTGACAGTATGGACTCCAGCTCCGTTACTGTCGACAGTGGATTCAACTCCCCAAGGTGAGAACATGTACATACATGACATGACATTTAGCTGACGCCTTTGTCCAAAGCAACTTCCAACAAGCGCAAACAACCGTGAGTAGAACAGCAAATATCTTGCATACATATATACTGCATACATACTTAAACAATAGTTTCTGTTCCAGATACAATATATGCACATTTACCACTCTTTTTCCATTTATCTAATGCAACAGATTGCATTGTGGGATTATTAGCAAAAGGTTTTCATTAATTTCTCTTTATTAGCTAGAATTAGCTGATTCTTTTTTAGCCCCACCAGCACACAAGAATAGAGAAGACTGCAGATGACATTTGCAAGAATAAATCATGTCGTACTTTGTGCAGTTATAAAAAATATTGTGAGTAAAGTAAAAACAGACAGAATCTGGGTCAGTCCATCTGAAATAAGACAGGCTGTCACACCTATGTCTAGAGTTAGCATTCAACATCATTTAATTTAATCTGAATTCAGTACCACATGTATTTATTCTATGACAATCTTTTCAAAATTCCTTATTACATCTAATTTGGTTTATCTTTTCAGAACGTATGAGTGTGGTACTGGTACTTTGAGAGGTACCAGTTGGGTACTGCCGAGTTGCCCTTGAGCAAGGCACCGGATCCCCACACTGCTCCCTTTGCGCTGTATAATAGCTGCCCACTGCTCCTAATACTAGGATGGGTTAATTGCAGAGTTTACATTTACTTGCGTGTGCTTGTGCTCATTGGAATTGATTCCTCCAATAGTCACCTCTATCGTGACCAGCAAAGGGAGATTTCTGACACTTGTGAAAATAATTTTTCCAGTTACAGTGTCAAACAACAATATTTTTGTTCATTTATCAGATTGCAATTTATGTAGTTGTCAACCATTTCATTTATCAAGTCATATCAATAATATGATATTTTGGTCTGTGAATTCTAAGTAGTTTAAAATGTTTTTCAACTTTGTTGCCAGAGATTTGTCCGCAGCTGCTGAAAAAGTTGATTCATTGTCGGCCCTGAAAGTCCACATGGGTGCACCACTTGTTTGTTGTGGTTTATTCTAACACAAAAAAACCTCATATTAATCTTACAAATGCCAAAATGTGAATAGGACATTAGCGATATCATGCAGCGAACATTTCGCTGCATGATATCGCTAATGTCCTATTCGCTTCTGCTGTCCAGTGTGATCAGTAGAGATGCTCCGTGGTGTTCTATATTATTATTATTATTCAATAATGTATCAGCCACCGATATATAGAGCACCGCTATTAAAGCGATAGTTGACAAAAAGAGATGTCCTGATCACGTTTTTGGCCCCGACCCCAATCTGATATTGGGTATCTGCCGAGTTTGACCACATACTCAGATCTGATTAAAAACTAGTTGAAACAGTTGTCCCCAGCCGACTGGGTTTGCTACACACACACACAGCCCGTTATTGACTGAGTTTAATTTCAGCCTATAAATACTACTTGTTAAGCAGGCGTCATTCCCAACTTGCTGCGGTGATAAATTCCTTTCTTTCTATCGTAGTCCAACAAAATCAACAGAAATCCAGATTAAAGAAAAAAGCTGTGCTATGTATTGGGCTATATTGACATTTAAAATGAGAGATAACAGAGAAGGTTAGAGGGGAGAATAAGTCCTTAACTTTACTACCACACAGTTCTGACCCTCATTAGGGAGGCTTACATCATTCTTTTGTAAAAGCTCAGTTTAACCTGATCACCAACCTAACCTGACACACCAAGCCGTCATCCTGTCAGAATGTTGTGATGCGTCTGAGATGCGTCGGTTGTCATCCACGATGACAAACCACACGAGCTCAAGCGATCAATCGTCACGCCCGACGTCCACTGTCTTTACCGATCCGACCCAAAGGCCTATGGCTGCTGTGTTGGGCTAATGCTGTGTGGTCTGAACCCAGCAGCAAACAGGTTACTTACCCAAACAAAGTACACAAAGGAGGAGGGAAGAGTAAATAATGCCTCCATGTGTGTTGAGTCAGCAGGGATAACATTAAATGAGAAAAGTTTGATCTACAGGAGAATAAATATTTGAAAGCAATACAGAATGTGTGAGAACCTTACTGCAATATATTCCATTATATATCACCTGGTGCCTGAATTTTGTTTTCCTTTACATACCTAAAGTCATTCCCATCATTCTAAATTGATGCAGAAAAATTCCCCAGAATGTAGGAAGCTAAAAAGACCAGACCCCCTGCTTAAAATGTGTGTGTGCGTGTGTGTGTGTGTGTGTGTGTTTGTGTGTGTGTGTGTGTGTGTGTGTGTGTGTGTGTGTGTGTGTGTGTGTGTGCGTGTGTGTGTGTGTGTGTGTGTGTGTGTGTGTGTGTGTCCAATGTTGGAAGAAAACCTACGCTCATGATTTGCGTGTTACTCTGTGATGTTAAGATGAACAAAAAATGTGAATGTCTGTCATTCAGGGTATGTAGTCCAGTTTCAGCAGGAGAGCTTCAAGCACTCCATTCGATGTTGTGGTTCAATCATCTCTCATTGTGTGTCTCTGTCTCTCTGCAGAACAAGGGAGAGCCTAGCGTCTAACACCTCCTCAATAGTGGAAAGTAATCGTCGGCAGAACCTGGCACTGAGCCCCGGCCATCTCGGCATCACTACCGGCACGGGCCCCCCCTTCTCTTTCCGCGCCATCCCAGAACCTGCCGGCACCCAACCAGAGAAACTCCAGAAGCCTAGCGCTTGCCTTGCGTCAATCACCAGCGTCTAGGGGTAGAACTAAGGGCTGGGTGGAGCACCAAAAGCCAATGGAGAGGTGCCAGAAAATATATTTCCACCCCAAGGACTGTTACATCTTCAGATTGACTGACTGAATCAGTGGAGCTGCCACAGGCCCGCTGTGGAACTATAGCTATTAACACACACACACATACACTTGGACAGATACAAACAGAGCAATTTAGACCACCAGGAAACTGCTCTGTCTCTCACACACACACACACACACACACACACACACACACACACACACACACACACACACACACATACACACAGACATATACACACCAGGCCATTGGGCAGACTCTGACCATGTCATTCTACAGCCTCTAGTATACACACTGCTGTTGTGTTGTTTCACTTTCACGTGGGTTCTACTGTGTGTGTGTGTGTGTGTGTGTGTGTGTGTGTGTGTGTGTGTGTGTGTGTGTGTGTGTGTGTGTGTGCGCGTGTGTGTGATGTTTGTATAATCTGTAATCTCAGGTCATGTTATATCCACTCTCATTCCAGCTGCTCCAGATCAGATCTCCCTCTAGTGGTGTCTCCTGGTGTTACACACTGAAGAGACGCAGCTCTGCTGACTACTGTTACTAACGGTACACACATCCTCACTCATCCAGCTCCTACTCATTTGTCTCTGTTAGCTCTTCTCTAAATTCACCACTGGCAGACACCTTGTAAGGTGCAGTTCCACAACAAATGACAATGAGAATTAATACCCTGACCACCACTCCAAAGTGCATCAACAATGTGAGGGGGTTAGAAAGGTCAAATGAGTAACCTGTAACCAGGACTGTTTTTTACTATAACTGTAGAATAAGGCTGAGCATTTCTTGTATCTGTTGGATGCCATGATGCCCATTTCAACTGCCTGAACACTGTTGTCAGATTTATGGACAGCCTGAGTTGTCGCTCCAGGGATGAGATCTTTGATTACGTACTGTTTAGACTTTCATAGGGACAGATCTTCTTCCACCTTTTCTCTATTTTTACGTTACCCCTTATGTCCACTGGATGCAGCTGCTTCAGGTTTCAGCTCTGTCATGGCTGGAAACAATCTTCTGCCTGACAGTGTGCCAATGTCCATTGGTCACATGCTCTTTTCTCCACTCCACTATCATTACAGATGAGATAAGTACGGCGGCCCCGAGAGCTCAGCGTACTGCAAATTATGAAAACACAGGCAAGCTCTCAGGGCCGCCGTAGATGTCACTTTATAGATTTCCTGAGGAGACGTTCACATGTTACAGCAGCACAGAGAAAACAAATAGAGAAATATTTGAAAGAAATAAAAAATAAAATAAGATATAAAAAAATGAGAGATGACATTAAAAAAAGGAATATACAGAATATACATACCTTACACAATTTAAGTGAATTTATATATGAAGTGTATAAATGCCTATATTTATTGACAGTTGACATGAAATTAATATTTAATTACATGCTGCATTTTGTTACCTTGTCTTTATGTACATATGGCGAAACTAGTTTTTCTTGTTTGTTTATAAAGTCACTTCACAGTCGTGTTCGGATATCAGCTATTGAGGTCCTGCAGATGAGGACACAGCCTGAAAAAGCATGTAAATGTGTTCATAGTGACTATTGAGTCACAATACTAAATCCAGTTAAACTTAATCACATTCCTTTCAATAAACATCCCGCAGTGATTAATAGCATTGTGGTGATGAGACACTGCGTAAGAAGGGACCATTGTTGTGGTTAAACTTAGAGCACACAGAGTTCACAAGGCTTTGCAGTGCATTGAGGACTTTCATACTTCTAAAGGTTAACTGTAGACATTAAACAGTATTATGGATTATTCATATGAAGTCAATCATTGAAGGTCTATTGTTAGTCATTCCAGTAGGATTATGCTGAACAGCACGTTTTGTCACCATGTACTGTTCTGTAAGCCGTGCTCTGTTCGTGTGAAGGCTGCAGCACAAAGCGTGTCTGTTGTTACATTAGCCACGTTGGCTAATTAAGAAACGGACGAGGTTCAATGTGTGATGAACCTGAACCCAAAGTGATATAGACGAAAGGTGGAGATGACAGTAGACACTCCTTATATTCATGATTTATTCATTTATTTACTCATTTCTATTACCCTGGCAGACTGAAGAGCTAAGGTTACATGAACACCTGAGCAGGAGTAAAATAAAATAAATACCTTTTCCTAACACAGTATTTCTCTAGGTGTTTAGACCTCAGGTGGTCAGAGGGTGGAAACCAGCCATATCTAATGATTTATTCATGGGGAAACTATGAATTAGCCATTGTTGTTTATGGAGTCGTCGCCTTGCTTCTGCCCTTCAGTATGGCACTCAGCACTATATGGCAACGTCACAGCAGGACCTCAATAAACCTTTATGACACAAAAAGCACACAGAAAATGAGAAACTTCACTGGTTTTGGTTTTCACCATTGCTTCTATACATATCCAGCAGAAGTGAGAGGAGGGTGGGGAGGGGGTGGAGAGAAAGAGAAATATCCAGAGAAATGTTGGCAAAAAAGCATTAGAAACAAAGCACATTAATGTCAGTTAGATCTTGAAGCAGAACCAAACAACAGTTAATATGTAGAGATGGGACTGCTGGAAGACGTGGCGCTGCTGCATCCAGTGGACATGAGGGGTCACAGTCATATCCCTGTTGACTTTCACAGCCCAGCTGTTAGGGGCTAACTTCTTCTAAGAGTTGGGCATTTTTAAACAGCAAATATCACTGACCGTTTCTTTGAATGGCTAGTGAATTCAAAATGAAATGTAAAAATCCTGGCTTTAGAAAAAGTAGGTGCTGCTGCACAACCAAGCCAGCCTGGGTGTACAGGTGTACAGATGTACATTCATTAGTAGCAGCTGTACTGGCACTTGAGTAGGCTGAGCGTCCAACAGAGAATATGAGATAAGAGGTGATTCAGAAAACTCATCCAGACTAATGTTCTAAACAACAAGCAGGGATATGACTTTGTTTTGATCCCAGTATTTATTTAGTTATACAAAACTTTACCATTAATTTACATTTCTATCAAGTTCATGAGCTTTTCTTCAAACAGTTTGAATCAAATCCCTGAGCCACTCTCACTCCTGGTGCTAAGATGTATTATGGTCAGTGACGGCCATGATAATAGTCATAATAAAAAGGGTGATGAGAGAGTTGGAATACAGTAAATGGTTGCTTACACTTGTATAATAGGTTTCACCTGCATACTTTTGCCAATGGCCATTTAGTCCCTTCTATGAAGCATGTGGGTGAAGAGGCCTGGGATTACACGGTGACGGAACAGACGGACGGGGCGACCACTGACGATGACACAAGGACATGTAGAATAAGACCAGCATTCCACATGTGTTTGTCTCATTTTAACAAGACCTGAGCTGAGCTGGATTTACCGATCTCGAAAGATCCTGCAGTCCTATAGGTCAATCATTTCCCATCCTCCTATAGGCTCAGGGAGCTGTCAGTCATCCCAGTGTTGTCGTCCTATAGGCTCCTCTACAACTACCTCCACAGCAGCAAAAACACAGCCTGTCCTTTCTACTATCACACTGTCATCAGCCTCTAGCCTGTGAATGTCTGCACACACACACATACACACACACACATATATACACTAACACACTACACATCAAAGTGCTGGACTCCCTATTGTTTCCCTTTCTTCACTAACAAGGTTTCTCCTAATGTTACATGATAGCATTGTGCTTCAGCTGCCAATGCTATCCTCCCCACGCACAAACACAGACACACTTCTCCTCTGCAGAGTGAACCTCTGTCTGGATCCCAGAAAGGGACTTCAAGTCGTGTTGGCCTTGTCACCAATGTAACACAATATCCTGACATACAGCTATGCAAGCTAGCCCGCTGTGACTTGGCACAGAGAAGTTAATATCATATTCAGTGAGGATGTGCACACTGTAGGACTCCAGATATACTCCAAAGCCAGTTCATCATGGGCATATATTTTGGTTGTCTGCATGAACTCCGTCAGACAAGAGCTGCAGATGAAATGTACGTCACATTGACCCGCATAGCTACGTGTAAAGTATAAATTAGGCTTGAGGGGTTCAGTATGCTTGAAACAAACTTGTTCATGCAACGTGTCGTCTTACCATGTCAGTGTTTCTACCTTTCTGAATTGCCCCACCCCCTTAAAGTGTGCTCTCAATTTCCACACTGGAAGGCGTGAACGTCATCTTAAAAGTTTTCTGTTTCATGGTCCAGCAAGCACTAAATGTGAATGCTTACTGACCCTTTAAGTGTGCCTCAGTAAAAGATAGTGTAGCTGCTTTTGGTAAAAGAACGATGTATATCAAGATACTTGTCGTCTCTCACCTTGAGTTAACTTGCCCGCTGTATGGTAGGACCTAATGTTTCTTTTGTTTTTTGAATCTTTATTTTTTTATAGATTTCACCATGTTCGCTCATGTGAGGTGAGTTTCCTCTGCCCAGCTGTCCTTGTCGCAGGTAACTGTACTATTGGTGTGACCAACTGTGTCGGCTCCATGACTGACCAGTACGAGTCATTAATGTAGCGACAAGGACGACCACCCTCACTGGCTTTCCAGCGAACACAATGTGCGAACACATTGTGTTCGGTGGAATCAGGCCTTTGCAATGGTAGACTGGAACTTTAACTATTCACCTCCATGTGTTCAGAACAAATGTAACAAACACTGCAAACTCTCTTGAACCCATTAAAGAACTAGTCAAATGGCTCTGTGTCTGATGTAAGAAGGTATTATAGTTACCACTGGAGTAGGATTCTGCTCCCTCACCTACTGTTGGGTTTTAGTTCTCATTGTACCACTGCATTCGATGCTACTCTGCATCTTGCCACTACACAGGGTACAACCTCATGTCTTACCACTACAGTGAAAGGATCATTATGTTATGCTTCAAACTGCTAATACTTTACCCTCTGTTCCAGGGTACTGGTGAATATTTGTTCCTAAATGGACAGATGTTTCTGTTCTTCAAATATTGTCACTATGCCATCAATATGTTATGATTCTAACCCGGCTGTTCTTGGGTTTTAGTCCCTGGGGTGCTAGGAACTACAACCCAATGGAGACTAAAACTACCAATAGTTCAAATTATAGTAGTATTCTAGGATTGTATCCCATAGTCTGCAATGTCTACAGATTTCTAATACTATTTAAGGGCAGTATGATTTGAATAACAATTACACTATCTACAGAAGAGTTAATAGTGCCAGTTGACCCACATAGGGCCTTATCCCCTATTCTATGACCACAGAAAGACATAGGAAGGATAAATCCAGATTGTGTTAGCCAAGGTCGTTTCTGTTCCACCTTTACCATTTAGAGTGCCCTGTTCCTACAGATACTGTAGTTCCAGTCCCTATCGTACCACTTGTCTTTGGTTTACCACTACAGTTGAGTTCTTGTCCCTAAAGTAGAGTTTAATCTCTATTGTACTGCAGTTCAGGAGTTATAGTTCCTGTTCCACAGCCACAGTGGGCTTCTTGTCCCTGTTCCACCAGTAACATAGTCCCCTGCCTGGTGGAGGTCATGGGTTCCATCCTTCATGTCTGATGATTGCACTGCCCCCTACCGAATTCCTCCTTGCTACTGTCTGGTCCAGTGGCCCTCCATCGACCCCTAAGTCCCCTCCAGCCACAGTCCCGTAACCTTCCATCACTTTTCTACACTGACAGTCCATTAAAATGTCTTCCCTTAACATCGGCGGTGGTTTATAAAAATGGCGGTTCAACAATAACATTGTTTCTAATGGTGACGGTATGTCATACCTGTAAATGATGTTTATCTGTCATGCCTAGTCAAATAATTTAAACAATAAAAGAGGGATTTTTTAAAATGTCTATAATATCTGAAAGTCCCTTTGATGTGTAGTACTGGTGTTACTGTTGTTGTAGTGTATGTGATACCCTACTGGGATTGTGTTTCTTTTTAAGATAATAAAATAACAATGTTTGGTTACACCACTGTTGTGTGTTTTAATGTGATCAACATCACTGCATTATGAACACCCAACACTGCAGACACTGGGGCCCAGCTTGAAAAAGGGGCCAACAGATAAACAGAACAGGGACATGTAAGTTAGAGAACTTAGTATGAGCTTAATATGCAGCTGGGATCACAATAAAAGGACTTTATAACTTTATAAAGCACATTACTTGGTACACGTCTTTTGGAAATCAGCATCAATGGAAAGTGCAACTCCTGCACAATGATATTGAAGCATAAATGTATTTAAATAGACACCATTTCCATCTCAATTGCATTTTCAAAGATTCACAGGCTTTATTGTCATGTGCAACAGCTACAGTGTAGTTTTTGGCAATGCAAATCTTAAGTCCCAGGCTCTTCCAATCATGCATCATGCAGTATACTTTAAGATTCAGTGTGTCATTCTGAGCCACCTGCTCCAAAAAAACTGGGTCCATACAATCTCTAATGTTTATATTTTAGTTGTAGTAGTTTGGCATATTTATTGAATTGTAATTTATTATAGTGTATTGCATTTACTCCTGTGTAATGCCTGTCAGTCAGTCTGCAGGGCAAAAATACCAAGATTCAACCAAACTGCTGAAACTCTGATCTCCGGTCACAAAACTGCTGTCTGATCATCTGTGTTTACTGGGTATTGATGTTAACCGGGGCTGTAGTCCGTGTAACGTTATGTAAGTTTGTTTATTGGACTAAATACAAAGTGGCAGAAACTAGAAAACAACTGCATAGTTGTCTCATCTTCCCGGTGGCGGCGCAGCCAGGAGAGCAGCCCGCCGGGGAGGAGAGAGGTCGGCAGAGCCGGCACTCGGCAGCCTCCATCAGACGGAGCTCCAGTCAGCGGCCGGAGAGACTTGAGCCCAGCAGAACTAGCTCCAGCTCTGCAGTCACAGCGGCTGGACCTGTGAACTCCAGCTAACTGCTAACTGAAGCTACGCCGTGAGGACGAAGCAGGTGGTGCGGGGTCTTCTCGTTTCTGCCAATAAACAAACTATATAAACAGACACAGAACATGGCTGTATTATTTACAAGAGTCAGGCAGCTGTACTTCTTCTCCCTCTGTACTGAGGCAGACTACAGCTACACTGACTCACTATCACCTCTAGAGGAACAAGTGGTATTACAGACTGGACAGAGCGCAGCTAGCTGTTAGCATGCTAACTTCAGTAGATATCTCTACAACACAGAGACGTCTTTGACATAATGTCATCACTGTTACCTCTTCACACTCTGTTGATAATCTTAGTGCATTGTTTTAATGGTTTAAGTTTAAGTTGGCAGATCTTACACACTGAACCTTTATTTGATGCATGTCAAGTATGAAGGCATACAGAATCTATTTAGGGGTTACTGTTGATGTAATAGTCTTAAACTATTCAGCCTACATTTCAATTCCACGCCAGATCTTAATAAAAGAAAGAGAAACTATAGTATTTGCCAGGCTTATTCTTGAGACTACTTCACTTGCGAAAAGCAAAGCACCAATGTGAGAACATGCTTCACTTAATCCAGCCATACACCCTGTCATCTTTCAGTGGTTTGGTAAGAAGACTACCAACCCAGCCAGAAACAAAGACATTATAAGCATCTAAGCTCTTGTATGCCTTCATTTGTGCGTTGGTTGCCCACGACGTTTGTAGCACAAGGTAGTTCACAATATCCGGATATTCAATCGGCGGTAATGAATCTAAATCCTCAATATAATCCGACGGCTTTAGCGTGTACGGGTCATGAACTTTTTCTCTGAATCTTGCCTTTGCAGAGGACTCCAGAGAGTCACAATACTTTGAAGAAGTCGGAGTTGTATTGCTGTTGTTGTTCGCTTTAGACGCCATTGTTGATTTGTATACCAACCAACATGGAGTCGCACGCATACGTCACACAGTTTTGTCACGTGTTTGCACACTATCTATATGGGGGGCGAAAGCTGTCAAGGTATGGACGGAGTCCGCCAGAAAATGTCCCTTAGTTTGAAATTCCAAAGTTGACAGGTATGACAGAGGGCATGGACCTGCGGTCAGGGGAGGCAGGTCCTCATGAAAAGTAAAAAAAAAAAATAACAATAAAATATAAATGTATATGTGTCCACTGATCTGTGCTATAACTGCATTTTCTGTATTATTCCAATAATTTTGATCATTTTTATAGTCAAAATCGCTGAATGTGCGTATTCTCTGTTCAGATACAGGAGAGATGAGAGCTGAGATGCCTCCCCAGCCATGAACCTCACTGCACGTCACTGACAGAGGGTGAACACTGCTCAGCACATCACATAAGAAGCTGCCATCCATAGAGGAGCTCTACACCCAGCAGTGCAGGAAGAAGGCACACAGGATCATTAAAGACCCCCATCACCCCGGAAGCTCCGTCTGATGTTGGCTGCAAAGTGCCGGCTCTGCCGACCTCTCTCCCCCCCGGCGGGCTGCTCTCCTGGCTGTGCCGCCACCGGGAAAATATGTGGGTTGTTTTCTAGTCTCGGCCACTTTGGATTTATTCCAATCAACAAACTAACATTAACAGTAAACACAGATGATCAGCTGCACGTGAAGATGATCAGACAGCAGAGTTTTGAGACCGGAGATCAGAGTTTCAGCAGTTTGGTTGAATCTTGGTATTGTTGCCCTGCAGACTGACTGACAGGCATTACACAGGAATACACGCAATACACTATATAAAGAATAAATTACAATTCAATAAATATGCCAAACTACTAAAACTAAAATATAAACATTAGAGATTGTATGGACCCAGTTTAGAGGTGAAATACTGCTCCCTGTTTCTTTGGAGCAGGTGGCTCCGAATGACACACTGAATCTTTAAACTGACTCATATTATTCAGACAGTTTCCCTAATTGTCCAAGCTTTAGAAATAAAACTAGGCATACTTTGCTGCTCAGTCCAACTACACTTGTTCATCAAACTTAAATAATTCAGGGTTTTGTTCTGCATTCTTACAAAGTTGCATGCACGTTATCACGAACGTGCACTGAGAGCACAGGCTCAAACTGTCACGGGCTTTTGTCCTGCAAAACCACTCTCATCCGGATAGGAGACCACGTTTTTAGGGAGTCCTCATAGACTGTAACCCCGCCCCCACCGCACTGTGTATAAGTGGGACACAATTCTCACTCAGCATCGTGATCATTTCCAGGAAGAACCAGGGCCTCTATGGTTCGCTACTTCGTTACCACACACAACATGTCCCCGAGAAACACACCCGCACTCTCGCTGCGTCTCTTCCCGCTGCTGCTGCTGCTCGGAGCGGGACAGCGGTGTCTCGCAGCCCGGCCGCTGCTCGTGTTCCTGATTGATGGGTTCCGCTATGACTACATGGATGACCTGCAAGCACTACCCGGATTCCGCGAGCTCGTGAGCAATGGAGTGAAGGTGGACTACATGACACCGGACTTCCCGAGTTTGTCATACCCTAATTACTACTCATTAATGACAGGTAATCACTCTCGCGCTCTCGGAGGGTTAAGGTTCGATCCCCAGCCCTGCAGTCAACATGTGTGTGCATGAGTGTGTGAAAGTTTATAACTACTGACTGCACTTTGTATATGGAGCCTCTGACTGTGTGAGACTGTGTGTGAATGCTGACGTGTTGTAAAGCGCTTTGAGTGATCTCTCTCTCTCTCTCTCTCTGTCTCTCTCTCTCTGTCTGTCTGTCTGTCTGTCTCTCTCTCCGCTCTCTCCTCTCTCTCTCTTTCCGCCCTCTCCTCTCTCTCTCTTTCCGCCCTCTCCTCTCTCTCTGTCTGTCTCTCTCTCTGTCTGTCTCTCTTTCTGTCTGTCTCTCTCTCTCTCCGCTCTCTCCTCTCTCTCTCTTTTCGCTCTCTCCTCTCTCTCTCTTTCCGCCCTCTCCTCTCTCTCTGTCTGTCTCTCTCTCTGTCTGTCTCTCTTTCTGTCTGTCTCTCTCTCTCTCTCTCCGCTCTCTCCTCTCTCTCTGTCTGTCTGTCTCGCTCTCTCTCTCTCTCTCTGTCTCTTTCTGCCTCTCTCCCTCTCTGTCTCTTTCTCCCTCTCTTTCTCTCGCTCTCTATGTATCTCTCTCCCTCTGTCTCTCTCTCCCTCTGTCTCTCTCACTCTGTCTCTCTCTTCCTGTCTCTCTGTCTCTCTCCCTCTCTCACTCTGTCTCTCTCTTTCTGTCTCTCTCCCTCTCTCACTCTGTCTCTCTCTGTCTCTCTCACTCTCTCGCCCTCTGTCTCTTTCTCCCTCCCCCCCTCTCTCTCTCTCTCCCTCTCTCACGCTGTCTTTCTCGCTCTCTCGCTCTCTCTCTCTCTCTCTCCCCTTCTCTGTCCAACTACCATCTATCTTTAGCAACAGGGTTCGGTCAGATTACTTTAAAATGTAGTCACTGCTACTGAATACAAATTACATATATATTTTTGTAAACAGTAACGTAATCCATTTTTACAAAAATTGGAATCTTCAAAATAACTTGGGAGCAAAATGTTCACCTTCCATTTTGAATGTAAATAAAAATAAAATAAAAACAAAATTATCTATAACCTAAATCATCATTTAAAAAACAAAAATAATTATATATTTCATTCGATAATAGCATTGGTTATCATGAAAAAAAGTTCATATTTTTAAAAATGGCCACATTTGAAAGAAATTAGATATGTTATTGTTGTAATCTACGTAATCCTGATCACATGTAATCTGTTACTACCCAACCCTGTTTAGCAGTGACACACATATACGGTGAGATGGATACAGTGATGGAAGTATGATGCAGTAAATTGGAACTAACTCATAAACAGGTGTTGCCAGTAATGTCCATACGTCAGTGGTTAGAGGGATTAGCCTTGACGTTCACCCTTCAGTGGTGTACCACAATGTTGTTCCTGTTTGGAGTTTTACATGTGTCCTGGGCAGGTAGTCAGACCAGGTTGTGCGTCGTCAGAATTGTTGTGGTTGGAGAGTAAGGCAGCTGCTTTTTACAAAGTCACAAACAGTCTTATCTTTGCCATGAACCATCTACAACCCAAAATTCAGAAATCCTTTCTGTGTTCTTCAAGATGTTATGGAGTTAAATTGTTGTTCTGTAACCTACCTTGGTTGTTCTGTATGCTGTTGACCCAGACACAGTCAGCAGAGACAATATTTGTCTTGTCCTTACTACCAATTTAGCATTTCTTGCACACTGTCTCTGTGCTTTTCTTGTTTGCAGCCTGTGCAGATGGTGTACTAGTTCACATTCAGATTCACATTACTGTAGGGGGGGTGCTTCGTTCACTCCTTCCCTTTCCTCTGCGCTGTACGTGTGTGCGGGAGGAGGCAATGTGAATGCGCATGGCAGGAAGTACAAAAAACTAGAATTTCAGGTTCCATTGGGGGAATATATATGTATGCTGTCGGAGCTCCAGTGCGATTTATTTATGCGTATTTATTTACGTTCTCAATCTATTTCAACATCTGAAAGTTAGAGTTATCACATCTCTGATATTTTTGTAAATATATTTATTGACAGTTTTGTATGAATGAGCACATTTGTAGCATTTTGTTCAAAATCACAGCAGTTATATTTTAGTACAAAGTATCACTTCTGTAAAACAAATGTGGAAATCATGAACTGTCACATCTTCAAATCATATCCTGTTTGTACAAACACTAACTTTGTAACATCAGAGAGAGGAGATCACATCGCAACCTTTCTTCTCGTCTTAGAACAGAGTTTTCAATAACATCATTGCACCTTTCAAGAACTCTCCGTCCGAAAGGCTTTCTTGTTCTTATTTTAAAAAATGTGCAGCTCTAAATGAAGCTTCCGATGCTTTCTGTGACTTGTTCACCGGCCTCGTGAAAAGAGATGCTGCTGCCCACAGCTACTTTAACTTACGGCTTGTTCTGCCCGCAGTGCTGCAGGTGGGGAGTTAATTAGTTAGTTGGTTAGTTAGTTAGTTAGTTAGTTAGCATGGTAGCTTTGTGACACGTACTGAAGTGTCTCCACAATGTGCCGCTTTGCCGTCGCCCTGCAAATGAGACATACACACTTTTCTTTCACTGTTGTAAAACATAATTCTTCCTCCCAATCATTGTGAAAATAGTTAGTTTTCTTTCGCTTTTCTGCCATGTTTAGGGTAAAAACCGCACCTAGCGCCCCACCGTAGCTGCTCCCGCTAGCTAGTTCATATATACATAAAACATTTTTTTTTTTAATTCTATATTCAATCTTGTCATTTTAAAATAAAGAATATTTTAAGTGTTATTGATTTTTTTTTTTTTTTAAACCCAGCAAAACAATTAAATACACATTTTAGACGGAGCTTCATGGTGAGTAGTGCTATTTTTAGAACATGCCCTGCAGGTAACTCACGTAGTCCCTGCGACCAAGTGACCGCGTTGGCTACCCCTGACCTAGAAGAACTGACGTGTGTGTGAGTGTTTGTGTGTGTGTGTGTGTGTGTGTGTGTGTGTGTGTGTGTGTGTGTGTGTGTGATACACATTCAGGCGTTGCTGAATCCTGCCCTCGCACAACTCTCCCACACATCCCAGTTTGTGAGCCTTGTGTTCTCCTTGTTAACTTGATGAGAAGTAACAGTGTTCATGATGTCAACACAATATGCAGCAGTAGAAATAAACTGGCTGTCATATTGACACCATAACTATAGTTCTGCCTTTCCACCAGTTTTACTCGATCGTGTTGAAACATGGTAATAACACTGCCAACTGTTTTTACTACACTCATAACAGGATTATTTTCCTCTCCTTTTCAGAGAGCGCCATGAACACAGCACAGCGCTCCTGTCTTCATTAACAGTTTTGTTTTAACCACAAGGGAGCACCATATTCAAACAGGCACAGAGAACAGTCATAGCAGGAACAGTGAACCAAGACCACACAGCTCTGTGTGGAGGTGGTGTGCAGACGGGGAGGTGGTGCTTATGGCTTGTAACAGCTCAATAAAACTGTGCTGACTTCCATTATATGTTCAGCCTGACTTTAAAATAGTCAAAACTTTTACGCCCAGTGTTGAGGGGAAGGGTCAGAAGACGAAGTCAGGACCTCCTCGAACACTTAAAACTTGTAGCTATTGATCTTCTGGTAGTCTTTAAATTATAACAGATTCAAAAGAAATTCACTGGAGAGATCAAAGTCTGATACAATAGAGTTTATTATTGTGAAACACAATTCATTGTTCAACCCTCTTCGATGGGAGTGAGGCTAAAACTTCATCCTCCTCCCTTAATTATTTTATACAAACCTTATTGGTCATTTTTATAATGGAATCAGGTATGGATGCTCTCGCCCCCTTCCGGCCAAATGTTATTAGCTCATATTATGACATCACTATCTCCGGGACCTTCCTGTTCCCTCCCATATCACGTTTTGAGACACTGGTATATTTGGGACTTTTCCACTGTCACTGCTGTGTGTCCTTTTTCTCACCCCTCTCCACAGCTGCGTGTCCTCATCTCTTGGGTATTGTAACATGTCTATGAATTCTTGCCAATTCTGACTCCCTTATCTCCAGGTGTTTGGTAAGCTTCATTTTTTTTAAATAGCCTGCACGTTGACACTCCAACTCTGCTTTTGAGTACAGAGCTCTGTGATCAGCATGAATCAGATTGAGTATTGAATATTACATATTATTGAATATTACATATTATTATCATATATGCTAGATACAAAGTACTTGTTTGTTACAACACCAGCAGATAACACTTGTTTCTTTCAATGTTAAAAAAGCAGAAATTCTTGGACAGGTCAACAGGGTCAAATCATATACTCTGACTGCACACAAGTGAGGAATATTGTGCAGAGGTCCGAACATATATGAAGATACACACAGACACTGAGCTGCATTTAAGGTTATTTCCAGTCAATTGTTTCTAACAACCAAACTGCTTTTCTTTGTGGCATTCTTAGTGTATTTGATATCTGTTTATTTTCAGAACCCGACGAAACTGCAGTTTACAGTTTACTGTTCCGTGTGTCTGTCAGTTGGATTAAGACAACCCTGGTGTAAAAGGATACTTCCTTTTGTAACGCTCTGCGCATCTCTGTGCATCTCAGACATCACAGTCTTTCTGCTGTCTGTTGTTAGTGTCGGCGTCTTGTCCTGTTTTGTATAGCTTTCTTTGAGTTTGTAGTGTTATTTGTCTAACTGAAGGTCAAAAATGTTACACATTACATTTTTACATTACAGTTCATTTAATGCAGGGGTCGGGAACCTTTTTGGCTGGGAGAGCCATAAAAGCCAAATATTTTTAAATGTATTTCCTTGAGAGCCATATATTTAATAAAATTGAGTTTTAAGTATATCACGTCTCCGAGTACTAAAAGCGCTATCAGTGTTTCCCCTACCATTGTCTGTTTCCCCATCTGATTTTTATTTATTTAATATTCACAACTCACTTTTCACATTGAACATGTGCTCTTTTATTAAATAAACTAAACGCTTATGTTATTTATCTAATTTATGTGCACGGTGTCAAACTCAAGGCCACAATTATATCCGGCCTGCGAGAAAATATAATTTCTCTATCATAACTGGCCCGCCGGTTTTGGTAATTAAATCAATGCATGGCACAACCACGGGAAAATACATATTTGAGGAAGTATCTAAATGTGTGAATGAAATGAAACTGCCCCCCCCCTAGTTTTAGGGGAGAACTAAAACAAAATCCGCTGCTAAATGTTTTACTTTAAAATGATACAGTATAATTATTTATTACTTGTTAAACATGTTAAAAAATGTCAGCTCAAAATTGTCTGCGAGCCATAACGCGTCATCGAAAGAGCCATATATGGCTCGCAAGCCATAGGTTCCCGACCCCTGGTTTAACTGATGCTTTTGTCCAAAGCGACTTACAAAAAGTGCAAACCTATTACACCTATACAAAATCTTCATGATATCATTCATAATCCTCTGGATCATCCATAACTGCTCGGGGCTACAGCCAGTGGCTAGCTGCTATAGACCACTTACCTACAGCCGGAAAGGTCTCCTACGAACTGTGGTCTTCTCTCCTCTGCAACATCGAGCCAGCAGTTATCCTTCCATAAGAGATCCGACTATGCCAGGGCTCGGCAACCTTTACTATCTAAAGAGCCATTTTGCCCCTCTTCCACCAAATAAGATTTGTCTGGAGCCGCAAAACATATTTGATAATAATAATAATACATTAGATTTGTATAGCGCTTTTCTAGAAACTCAAAGACGCTTAACTCAGCTTATAGATTTAATATATAGTTATACTATATTTGTTGCATTTACAGAATGACAATAAAAGAAACTGTTGCTATTTTTACCTGTTTAAACAAAAGGAAAACACCAAACTCTTGTGAAGAGAAGGAAACAATACAGTGGCATGTTCAGGCCTACTTTGAAATAAATTAAACACAGCACTATGCAGGACTATTTGAGTCCTCCCCATATTTGTTGAATAAAATACAATGAATATAATATAAAAATACACAAAACAATAAAAAATACAATATAAAAATGAAATGAATAAAAAAAGTATCCCACTTTGAAATAAAAAAAACATATAGCTGCAGCCTAATATCTTAAAAAGAGTAAACAAAAAAATAGGCCAGTTTGTATTTAATTATGTCAGTTTCAGTGCGTTTTAGTCCACATGGAGGTGGTGATGATTTATTTGGCTTTTAAACAATTCACAACAGCCTCACAAATGTCCCACAAAATGTATTTCAACATTATATTTTCTGTTTGCTCATTTCTCGCAGCATATCACGCACACAGGTCAGCCAGCATTGTTGCCAGGGAAAGCAAACGTATCTGTCCACGCAGAATTAAACAATTGTCCTCTGAAACGTATCTTTTTTTGGTTTTATCCATGGTTAGCACATGGTTAGCACACCGAGTTAGGCGGAGGCCTGCAGGGAAAGGCGCCGCGCCCGTAGACGCAGTTCAAATTCAAGTTTTATTTATTTGCTGTCTCTCTCGCACACATTTCATTGTACTGTTGACCCTGTGTTAACTTGCATATGACCAATAAAACTTGAAACTTGAACTTGAACTGCGTCTACGGGCGCGGCGCCTTTCCCTGCAGGTGGCTTATCTTGAGTTGCAGACCTCCGCCTAACCATGGATAAAACCAAAAAAAGATACATTTCAGAGGACAATTGTTTATTATATGTATGTATGTATGTATATGTATGTATATGTATGTATATATATATATACATACATATACAAACATATATAGATATATATATATATATATATATATATATATGTATGTATGTCCCTATACCTCTATACCGTGTATCCCACACTACAAACCGGAACTGAAACGCATTAGGTCTGAGGCTTAATGCCACCCAATGGTCGGAGGACGTCATTACACATCTACAGTGATCACTGGCATGCACAGCCTGGGACATTTTTCAAGGCGATCTAGATGAGAGGGTTTTAGTTAGCACTGACTTGCATCCCCTCCATCATACCCACAAGAGCAGTCAATAAATATCCAAACTCTAAACTCTGGATAACCTCCCATATTAGGCACAGCCTGAAGGAAAAATGGAAGGCATGTCAACGCCGTGACTGGACTCATCCTGAAGCAATCAACATACATATTCAACGCAAAACTCCAATATCAGGATAGACTGGAGCAATGATTCAGACACATGACCACAAAACAGGCTTTCCATAAAGTAAAAACACTAACCGGTTGTGAACTGAAGCAAAATGTTTCCACCTGCACCTTTGCAAATACTGTAAAAACTTTTTACAACTAGTTTGACACCCTTAATCACTCAGACAGAAGAACTGGTCAGCACATCTAATACACCCCACACTGAACTGAACCCCACCTTTATCCACGGCAAGACAGTTGAACAGGCGAGCTTCCAATATCTCAGACTCATCATATAACAATAAACTGACATCCAAAACGATCCCAGCAAAGACTCCATGTCATCCGTAAACTCTGTGTGTTTCCCCCCACCTCCTGTTGTTGCGGACTAATTCCTGTCTAGCAGTATATACATATATTCAAATATATTCAAACCTTAGACTCTAAACATAGTTTGATCCTAGACTGTCCCTCTCATGTTAGAGGATATTTAAGTAGGCCTGAGGTCGAACACTAACGTGTTGAGTGTCTCTTTTTCTGGTCAGGTCGTCTCTCCAAAACATTTCGCTCATCTTTTAGTGTATGGGAGCTGACAGCCCACAGCTGCAAGATAAGAGTTCAGATGGTTCAGTGTTCAGACTGGAGGTCAAGGAGATGCTGTGTCTCACTCACAATGTGTTGACGAGGATCCATCTTTAGGTAAACAATAATGGAAGGCCTTGTTCATGATGCTCTATTAGCTGCACACTTGACTATATCTGACTGTCTAAGAATCCCTGCTGGTCCAAATTGTTTTACTTTGAACCAACGATGCACCGGGTCTGGCTTCCTGTTTACTTGTAACGTCACGACATGCATCGTTCCCAGCTGATCATCATCCGCTGTTTTGGTTGGGTTCTCCACAATTCGCGGGATTTCAAGTATGTTTTTGCTTTTGGCTGTTCTATCCCTTTTAATTTGGAGCGGCAGCGGGGGAAGCCCCCACAGGACCGGAAAATCCCGTCAAATTCTCTCAACCCCGGTTTTACCAGGCCGGGGAACGTGCTCCTCTTGAAGTCCGCTGGGCTTTATGGTGATCCCCCTCCCTCTGGTCCTCTCCCCCGCATCTGTCCAGTGCGCTTCTGTGGACTTGGCCCGTCTGATGAGCCTCACCGCTGTACAAGACAACTTTATTATTCCTGCTAGCCG
Source organism: Cottoperca gobio (assembly GCF_900634415.1). Classification (NCBI taxonomy): domain Eukaryota; kingdom Metazoa; phylum Chordata; class Actinopteri; order Perciformes; family Bovichtidae; genus Cottoperca; species Cottoperca gobio. The sequence goes on from NC_041364.1 coordinate 25,005,331, forward strand.
TGTTCCTGGCCTTGTATTCGGTTTAAACACCAAGAGAGAGCCATCAAATAATCCACCTACGTCTGTCTGTAGATGTCTAATTGTACTGTTGTTGTTGATTTCAGGAAATGTGCAACCTAACCCTGGACCAGATTCTGTTGTTAATTTTAACACTCCTGCAGATTTTAAATCGAGGTCTTGGTCTCATCCATTTGAATGTGCACAGCTTGATTGCTAAAACACTCAATTGATGCTGATTTAATAGTGATATCTGAAACCTGGCTAACCAAATCCATTCCAAACAAGGATATTAATATTGATGGCTACATTGTATATAGGACTGATCGACCTACAAAGGGTAGCGGTGTTGCAGTCTTTGTTAAATCTAAGTTTCATGTAAAGATTCTTCTCTCTACATCACTGACAAAACAATTTGAACTTTTGGCTCTTGACTTGGAAGTATCAAAAGCTCTCCATATCACTGTCGTTGGTTGCCACAGACCACCTTTAGCTGTCAGTGACGCTTTACCATCTTTAATGCAGCTTTTGTTCAGTCTTAACTATAGTGAAATTGTCATTGTGGGTGACCTTAACTGGAACTGGCTGCTACCATCATCAGAGGACTTTAAAAAAATACTGCAATTCCTTAAATCTCTTTCAGATTGTTGGTAGTCCCACTAGACCCAATCTGAAATCTCCTGATAAATCCTCCTTAATTGATCTCATCCTTACAAAAACTCCTCATAAATACACCACTGCTTCTGTATTTGCAAATGACATCAGTGACCACTGTGTCATTGCTACAGGAAGGAATACAAAAGTCCCTAAGACAAAACCCCGTGTCATCATAAAGCGTGATATGAAACATTTTGTTGACCAAGGTTTCTTTCACGACCTGTTTCTCTTCGATTGGGAGAAAATCAATCTCATTTCTGATGTTGAAAATGCCTGGAAATTCTTTTATAATTGTTGATAGGCACGCCCCCTTAGAAAGTACAGAGTAAAAGGCAGAGATAATGCATGGTTCACATCAGATCTTTCTGATTTACTTCACGAGCTTATGTGGCATGGTCAAAAGCCAGGAGTACAGGTCTTGGGTCAGATTGGCTGCTCTTCAGGCAGCTGCTAAATGCATGCACTGTTAAAATCAGAAAAGCCAAATCTGATTATGTCCAAACTGAAACCACAAATAACTTTAACAATCCACTTAAATTCTGGAAAACTATTAAATCAATAGCTGGAAATAAAAATGTGATAGAACTTCCACCTTGTATTGTCAAAGACTCTCTTCAAACCTCTGACAAGGCAGACATGCTTGGTTGTTTTAATGAACATTTTATTGCCTTTTGTTCTCCCACTGTTGAAAGGGGGTGACCCCACTCTCCTAAACAATTACAGACCCATCTCCAAATTGTCTAAATAAAGTGCTGGAATCATTGGTAAGTCAACAACTAAAGGACTTTTTAACGACTAATAATATTTTATCTGACTTTCAATCAGATTTTACAAAAAAAAAAACACAGCACAACAACGGCCGCCTTAAAAGTAGTAAATGATTTTATAAATTTCTTAGACAATAGAGAACATTGTGCAGAACTTTTTTTCGACTTGTCCAAGGCTTTTGATACAGTAGATCATGCCTTATTGTCACAAAGACTCTACAGTATAGGTCTCTCAGATCAAGCCGTCTGTTGGTTTGAAAACTATTTATCGGGCAGATCACAGTGTGTGCGGGCAGAAGGTATAACTTCTAGTTATCTTAATGTATCCAAGGGTGTGCCACAGGGATCGGTTGTAGGACCATTGTTATTTATCGTTTAATAAATAATCTTACTCACAATGTTTTAAATGCAAATTTCCATTTTTATGCTGATGACAGGCTCTTTGTCAGCTCCAGACTGCTTTTAACATTGTACAATGTAATTTGTGTGATTTGAAAACCAAACAGTTGAACCTACCTCCTGTCACCACTTCAGAGGGTTCTGAGATTGAATCTGTGTCTCAGTTCAATATCTTGACATTATCATTGACGATTCTCTTTCTTTTAAACTTCACATTTTAGAACTTTTGAAAGAATTAAGAATTAAATTAGGTTTTTATTTTAGAAACAAGTCCTGTTTTTCTTTTGAGGCCAGAAAGAGATTAGTCTCTGCAACGTTTCTGTCTGTGCTGGACGATGGAAATGTTGTTTATGTTGTGAATGCATCGTCTCAGTGCCTCAGCTCTCTGGATACCGTCTACCACGGGGCACTGAGATTCATAACAAACCTCAAAACCCTGACGCACCACTGCACCTTATATGCTCGTGTTGGATGGTCTTCCCTGACCACCCGTAGACTGAAACACTGGCACATCCTTATTTATAAAGCTATTCTGGGTGCTCTTCCACAATACCTAAGGATCTACATTAGTAGGAAATGTAGTGGACCATATCGGCTTTGCTCCGAGGACTTGTTTCTTTTAACTGTTCCAAAAGTCCGTACAGAACTTGGAAAAAGGGCTTTTAGTTACGCTGCTCCGGCTGCCTGGAACCAGCTGCAGAATGAGCTGAAACTCAGAGAGCTGGTCTCTCTGAACAGACTTAAAGCAACTCTTAAAGACATTGAAGCAGACCGCTGTGTCTGTAAATATTTTGATTAATGTTGTGATTGTGATTGTGTTGTAATTGTATGCTGCTGCCTATCTTGGCCAGGACGCTCTTGAAAAAGATTTTTAATCTCAATGAGCCATATCCTGGTTAAATAAAGGTTATAAATAAATACATGACGAGGGAGAGCAGCTGGTTGGCAGAATGGATGGTGGCAGACCATGAACAGTACAAGAGAATACAGAGATGCAGGTACATTATCTGTTCTCCTTGATCAAGATCTAATAAACCTTCAGTGTAAGACATCACTTCAGTCTCCATCAGCTCCTTCGGGTCCAGTACTCTGCTCATTAAGAATTATTTCACAGAAAGGACAAAACACAAGTCTTTGGGAAAAACATAACACAACGACTTCAACGACTTTAAGACTGAGGATAATGACTTGGTGAAATGAATATCAATTTGTTGGTGGGTGGCTGCATATGTGTGTGTGCGTGTGTCTCTGTGTGTGTGTGAGTGTGTGTTTTGCATGTGATGCATGCCTTAGTGTTATAATCCCCTATCTTACTATATAAACAACAGCCATCCAACAGGATGTGAGTTTTGGAGCCTGCCCCTTGATGATGTGCTGATGTGTGTGTTTTGATTGAACACTGTTGAAAGAATCAGTGTCCGGAGACACACACACACTCTCACTCACTAACTCACACACATCCAGTTCATTGACACCTCCCCTTATCCCTGTGCTCGCAAGTCCTGCTGGATGCTCACTCTGTTTTGCTTTAGCCTAAATTCACTGAATTTGCTTTAGTATAAAACCAACAATGTGTTCGTCCATCTCTCTTTCTGACTTCCTTTTCCCAGTCTGTGGCACTGTGGCAGCTTCAAGCCTAGTGCTTTCTACTGAAGATGCTTTAAAGACCCTCACATGCATGTATAGTTTAATTTCTGCTAAAGGCTCAGTCAAATCTCTCAACAGCTACACTGTATATGTTCATGCTAATGAACAGTGTGGATAACTGTTGTGGACAACAATGGAACTGTAAGGCACAGAGGAATAATAATGCATCATGCCTTTGACTCAAACTGTGCTATTTTGTGTTATTACGTTGATTTTTGTCAGGTCGTCACTGTGACGTGCATCAGATGACTGGAAACTACATGTGGGATGAAGCCTCCAAGAAGGAGTTTCTGATCGGGACAAACCCTGATAGTCGTTTGCCTCTTTGGTGGGATGGATCAGAGCCCATATGGGTCACCCTGCAGAAACTGGGAAAGAAGGTGTTCATGTACTACTGGCCTGGTGAGCACACACATTGATAACTTGTACACGCAACTGAAGCTGCTTGCAAACTGACTATTTCATGGCTTGTCTATACAGAAACCTTTCAGGTGCATGTTTCTGTTGTGCATCTCATGCTCATCTGGCAGAACAGATACGATTTACTTTAATTAATACAGCTGTTGTTGCAACGTGTATTTTGCAAATGTATTTTTATGCATCAAGTCTATTGTCTCCTGTTTAACACTCAACTAAAGTGCTTGTGAATTGGGTTGTGAGCGCACAGAAGACTCACTGTGACTGAACCCTTCCTGTGGAGACACAAAGCTGCTGCTCACTGTACGTGGGCTGTGTTAGCTTTGGAGAATGATCACATGATTGTGTTTTCTCTGCTTAATTGTGAGTCGGGTGTGCTGCAACCTTTGGTGAAAAACAGACAGTTTGAAAGATGAGTGAAGGAGACACACATATATAACTACAAAAAGAAATTCAAAATGTGTAGGTGGCAATGTTACATACAAAGGTAAGAAGAAAGATTAACAGTGGTTTGTAGTTGTAGATTGTAAGCCAGTACTGTTCTCCTCATACTCTCCTTTTAAGCGCTATACAAGTCAAATGTATCTGAGTGGGCCATGTTCAAAGCCTCCATCGTTAGGCTTGTGGTCAGAACGTTCTCTGTGAAGCTGAAGAAGGAGGCTTTACGGGATCGGTTAACTCAGGGGTCTCCTGAAGCAGCGCACTGGTGCATTCAGTGTTATATCACCATGGAACTGTATAGGCCTCACAGGCAGATCTTCATCTTAATTATTTATCGGTATTATAATGTCAAATACTTTGGAAATCAATTGTATGAATAAAATGTATTTCTCCTATTGACAGTATTTACTCCAGGACTATGGTGCCTACTTTTATTCTAAAATTGTCTCCGCATTGACAAAAGGTTGTTACAGGTAGTTCCAATTTACAGATGTTAACACCACATCTCTTAAACATTTAAGTATTTGTCCACAGCCTAAAGATGTGAGCAAGTGCAGAATGTTTGAAGTTGGATTAAGAACTAACTTCAATGCCTGTGTGCTACTATCTGCAATGTTAACTATCCTAAAAACTGTTGTAAATAACTCAGTAATTTCACGTGTGTGTGTGTGTGTGTGTGTGTGTGTGTGTGTGTGTGTGTGTGTGTGTGTGTGTGTGTGTGTGTGTGTGCCTTCAGGCTGTGACGTGGAGATTCTGAATGTCCGTCCATCATTCTGTGAGGAATGCGTCTACAACCCATCAGAGAAAAACTTCACAGACTCGATAGAGAATGCTCTCAATGTCATGAGGTAACAACGAAATGATGTTCTGTCATCCATGGTTTACTTCTAGCCCTTACACGGAAGAGCAATTAAGACTTGACTGCATTAAAAGTAGAAATTGAGTTTTGAGCTGGCAAAAAGCAGCAAAAGGAAGGCATTTTATAACCACACACGTCAATTATTTAACCTACAGAGAGCTGAAGTGAAACCAGAACTTGTTTTCTGTTCCACAAGCAAGAAAACCACATTCAAAATCTCATGCACATGTGTAACATTGTAGAGCCTTTGAGACATAGCCTTTCTCAGCAGTATGTCGAGGGGTTTGCTTCATATGTTTAGATAAGTACGGCAGTTTTTAGAAAAACAATCCAATACCATTTATTCAATAGGCTATCTATGTTTTCAGTGACCTTAACAAACACCATCAGCCGTTCACAGGTTAAACTCAACAGTAAAGGGCGAGTCCATGAGTGAGTTGAGGGGTTCAGCCATGTCTGTAATAACTAGTTGTTTGTCATGAGAAACGATACTTTGGTACCAAGTCGATGCAAAACTTCTGGAAACATGACGGTATTGCAGGTACCATCAGGGCTCCAGACTAATAATCTAAAAGTCGCTAAATGACGTCATCGCTTAATTTGAATAATTGGTAATTTGCATGTAATTGTATTGGACGCTGTAGGAGAGGAATAACGTCGTGGGGGAGACAAATAGTGACTAAACACGCTAAATATGTTTAGAAATACAAATGAACTTTTTTCTGTTGAATCCTTGTTTTGTTTTTTTGTTTGACTTGTTTTAAGCAGGCCATCACTTTTCAAAATAAAAAGTTGCTACATTTGTTGCTAGTCGCTTTTGACAAAAAAGAATCACCAAGAGATTTGGAAAGTTGCCAGATTTAGCGAGAAAGTCGCCAAGTTGGCAACACTGCTGTTAGCAGCCAATGATGTTCCGTAGAGTTGCATTAAGGTGCGTTCAAGCTTGATTCAGTAAAAAGGATTATTGGGCGAAAGTAAATTATAACGTTTTCATGATGTGTTCAAATGCAATCTTAGGAAATTTAATTTTTGGCAAGAAAATTGAATAAATAAATACATACTGTTCAGTTTGAAAGAGATGTTCTTTTTCAGTAATATCATATTAGAGAGGAAATTATGACCTGTTTAACATCCTAACAAAAATCAGAATGCAAACGGTAAGGAGTGTACGTTGAAGTATATGGAATTTATTGTTTTGTATTTGTTTTTTACCGCGGTATCTAATTGGTATTGAGAATCCTGGAATTTCCCTGGTATTGTTATTGACTTCTTTATGTCTGGTATCGTGACATCCTTAGTAATCACAGCAGGATAGAGAGGACTTAACCCTGTACACGGTTTTAGACTGCTGACAGCTACAACGCTGAAAAATGACTGTTAGTGAACTAAGTAAAGGCCAATTCATATTTTCCGTGTCTGCAAAGGTCCGCTTTGGTACTTGTGAAGCAAAGAACGTCATCTGCCATGTCCGCGAGGGTCCACGCCAACAGTTGGCGTGCTGACCAAAATGTGTGACCCTGCAGATTGTACACTTAAGGCCCTGTCACACATATGCTTATGGCAGAAACATATATAATATCGGCAATACGTTGATATAAATTAAGGGAAAATTGTGATCGTTTGAAGGACGCAGATGATACGCCGAACACGCCAGACATACGGCCCTGTCACACAGTTCCGTATGGCAGAAACTGCTGGCGTATATGAAAATTAACTAAAAATGTGTCAGAGTCCAAATACGTCCAACTTTTCCACAGCGGTGTTGTAGCTGACGTATACATAACGTATACATAACAAATTATTATACGTATGTCAAACATTGATAGCTTATCACTTACCTATTTAAAACGTATCAGAGCGTCTGGCCAACGGAGCTGGAAAAGTGTCATTTGGTTCACGTCATGCTGACTTATGCCTTCCCTTATATCTACGTAAACCAGCGTATTGCTGATATTTTGTATACGCCATATTTTTGTATACGTTATGCATTCGTTGGGTATTCGTCTGATACATTTTGTATAAGTAAGTGATGCGCTATCAATAGGTTAGACATGCGTATAAATATAAATATAATAAATATGTTCACTTTTCCGATCCGATGAAAAGTTGGACGTATTTGAAATTTTCGTATGCGCTGGCATACTCTTCTGTCATACGGATATGTGTGACAGGACCTTTAGCAAGCGTGCCAACTGCCCATGCAGTAACAAAACAAAATAACAAAATTAATGATTGTTTCAAGAGAGGTTGTGTGAGGAGATCCGCTGTTACCCACATTCATATAGTTTGTCTTTAAAGGAATACAAAAACAGCCAAATGGCATTGAACCTCTGGATAAAACTTCAAAAATGGACGCGGGTCATTTAAAGCAATATTTCATCAGACCATATTGCTGTTGACATTTATATTTTGTAACTGCAGTTCTACAACTGGGGAGTTGTGGATGTACAAGAAAAAAAGAAAGAAACATAAGGTTCAGCAGCCCTGCCAAAGCCAAGTATTCATATAGTACATATAATATTCTATGTACGTATGTGTAGCTTACACAGCCTGAAAAATGGACATTTCATTCAATGGTTTTCATGTGACAGCGACAATATGATTGTCACAAAGACTCTTTAGAATAAGATAATGCTAATAATGAAGAAGCAGACACTTAAAAGAGAGTGTTGTGTGTGTGTGTGTGTGTGTGTGTGTGTGTGTGTGTGTGTGTGCGCGCGCGCGTAGGTCAGGCCAAGCAGGCATGGCAGCAATATATTATGAGAAGATAGATGTGGAGGGCCATCACTTCGGCCCAGACTCTCCTCAGCTCAGAGCAGCTGTGCACCAACTGGATCTTGCTTTTCAGACACTCAACAGCAAAATCAAAGTTAGTAATATCACTACTATTTTAATTACAATTACAGCTACTACTGCTTTTCCTGTCATGTAGTCTGTTTTTCATCTGTTTCTGTTGCTTGTGATATTCTTGCAGGAGAAAAAGATGGTGAACCAGCTGAACATTATGCTATTTTCAGACCATGGTATGACAAAGATCCAGTGGATGGAGAAGGTCATAGAGCTGGACAAGTATATCAACATGTCAGCCATTGCCAAGATGATGGACAGAGGACCAGTGGTCAGTCTGTGGCCCAAAGATAAGAAGTACCAAGAGGTGAGGCCAAAATCTGTATTTCCTGCTCTGCCATGATGCTCATTGTGATTAAGAAAGTCAGATATGACGATATATGTGTGTACAGTATACACATATTACGTTATGTGTCTCTAGTACTTCATTAAGTGATTTGGGGTCTTCTCTTTGTCACCAGCGACTTCTTTTAAATTGCTGGTGAGGAACTTTAAGAGGAAGGGTCACGCATTCTCTATGCAGCTGTCTGACCAATCAGCAGGAGACACTAATTAATTAACCTCTTAGCGTGCTACTTTTTTGTTGTAACGTTATATAGGTAACAATTCAATTAACACTGTTTGTTTGTGTGTGTCTGTGTGTGTGTGTTATGCCAGGTGTATGCCGCATTGTCCCAGGTCCCTAACATGCGTGTCTATGGCATTCAGGAGATCCCTGAACGTTTCCATTTTAAAAAGGGGAAGTTTGTTCCCCCCCTGACGCTGGTGGCTGACCCAGGCTGGTTTATGATTGAGGTAACTTGAATGGTATCAACATATTCACTGGGACAAAGTCTACTTCTCTTCACCTGCTGATTTTTTCGAAGTGAATGTAAAGATATAAGTGGAGACAAGCTCAGGGCGCCACATATTGAGATGTGTCTGCACAAAATGTTGCACCTTGAGGGAAACATTTAGCTAATTACAAGGCATAATGGAGACATTACCTCATCTGTCGCAGCACCAAACTTGTTTTAACAATTTAATTCAGACTTCTGCTTCTCCTCAGCAAATTGCGTTTGCTCAGGTATAGGTGTTTACTTTCCATGATTTGGAGCGCCTCAAGGACTTGTTGAGTTTTTGACCTTTGGTAGCACTATGGCGCTGTTCTTCTATGACTGGTGCTGTTTTGTTTATCTGCACAAGGATGCACATGCATGCAGGTGGCGCGATACAGATATCAGCCAATGATTTCATACTATTCCACTGATCTACAGGTGAGGAAGAGGAAGACTAGCTGGTAAACATGGAGGTAATCAATACTGGATATAGAATATAAAATCAGGTTTGCAGATGTTTTATTTGTGTTCAACACGTGCTAGAGCTCGTACACACGATGCATTATGGCAGGGGTCGGGAACCTATGGCTCTTTCGATGACACAATATGGCTCGCAGACAATTTTGAGCTGACATTTTTTAACATGATTAACAAGTAATAAATAATTATACTGTGTCATTTTAAAGTAAAACATTTAGCACATTTACATTTATTTTGTTTTAGTTCTCCCCTCTCCTTTCCTCCGCTTTGTCTTTGACTGTAACTGTGTGTGTGTGTGTGTGTGTGTGTGTGTGGGGGGGGGGGGGGGGGGGCTGAGCCCTGCCCTTCGCGAAACAGCAGAGGAGAAACTGAGCAAAGCAAACAGTAGACCAGAGGTGTCAAACTCAATCACAGAGAGGGCCAAAATTAAGGCATCGTTTCGGGGGTGAAGCTTGGAAACTGCAGCGCCCACAGAGTCACACTTTGCCGTGAGTGTGTCGTTACACTGGAGCTCAATCAGCTCCATTTGGCTGTTCACATGTGCTGTTTCCACGTCAACTGCAAACGGATTGCTGAGCAGTTCATGCGCAGTCGGGAACACAGCGGTGGAGATGTTTGTCAATGTTTGGAAACACGTAGTGACCAAAGTTTCCTTCTGCATCCGAGTCTCCCACAGGCAGCTCGGCTTGGAACGCTCTCACTGCATCACACATGTCCGTGATCACACGGCCCTGAAGCTGCAGGTTTAACAGTGAGATGCTTCGTTATGTCCAGCTCACATCGTCACTTTTCATCCCAGAAATCTGTGGTGTGTTTCCCTTTGCTTCCAAAAACTGGTAGATTTCCTCACGCAACTCGAAAAATCTATTCAGCACTTTCCCTCTACTGAGCCATCGCACCGCCATGTTCAGAATGTATCTCCTCAGGAAGAGACTTACATTGTCTCTTTTAAAGTTTCCTGTCTGTGTTACGGTGCTTATTACATGTTCCATCTCCAGAGCTTTACAACACAGCACTTCCTGGTGTGTGATGTGGTGATACACCGTCAGCTCACCTGCACAGTTATCCAGCTGCATCTTCTCCCGCATCCTGCACTGATCTGCTCTTTTCATCACATCGCTGTATGTCGTCAGTCCCGTCAGTTTGTCCGGGGCAGCTTTATTTCATTCACACATTTAGATACTTCCTCAAATATATATTTTCCCGTGGTTGTGCCATGCCTTGATTTAATTACCAAAACCGGCGGGCCAGTTATGATAGAGAAATTATATTTTCTCGCGGTCTGGGTATAATTGCTTTGAGTTTGACACCCGTGCAGTAAACACTGAAACATGCACATAAATGAGATAAATAACAAACGTTCATGTTCAATGTGAAAAGTGAGTTGTGAATATTAAATAAATAAAAATCAGAGGGGGGCGCGGGGTTCGGTTGGGGGGGGGGCACAGACAATGGTAGGGGAGACACTGATACCGCTTTTAGTACTCGGAGACGTGATATACTTAAAACTCAATTCTATTAAATATATGGCTGAAGGAAATACATTTAAAAAATATTTGGCTTTTATGGCTCTCCCAGCCAAAAAGGTTCCCGACCCCTGCATTAAGGTAACACTGAGTGTAACCATTATTTTTGTTCGTTTACAAGAAAACCTCACAGGGACCTTTAAGCTTGTTAGTCCTTTCTTGACCTTGGAAACAGCAAAAATAACCTCAAGGTCCATTTAGTAGATATTCTTGATCACCTGTGGATTGTTATTGTTGCAGCACTCAAAAATCCATAAAACCTTACTGCACACTTTGTTCTATCTTTTGTTCAAATCAGTTGTGTGTGTTTGTTTGTGTCTCCAGAACAAGGCAAGACTCCCATACTGGAAAAACGACTCTGGGGAGCCCTCAGCATGGCAAAATGGTTGGCATGGTTACGACAACGAGTTCCTCGACATGAGAGGCTTTTTCTTGGCGTCAGGACCTGGTAACAAACATGTCATACAAACAACACCCTGCTTCACACTGCTCTGTCCTAAAGCAACCACACTATTCTCCTGTTAGCCGCTGTGTATCTAAAGTAGGCTGTACCATGCCAGTGTAAAGATGCTACTGTGGGTTTAGTAAATTAGGCGTGACCCAGGACCCAAGTGTGAACTGTGCAGGAGAAATGTACTACCCTACTGCTCTGTCGGTATCATCTATAGTTTGTGGTGAAGTTAAATATTGTAAATTGTAATATCAGAATATTAATTTGAGATGTAGATCTAATTACGTTTACTTAATTTCATCCAGATTTCAAGCGGAATGTTCGGGCGGCTCCAATTCGAGTGGTGGACGTCTATAACGTGATGTGCTGGACATTGGGAGTGAAACCTTTGCCCAATAATGGGTCCTGGTCTCGGGTAGAGTACTTTCTGAATGACTCTGATGGTCCATCCCAGCCTACAACCCTATGCTTTATGGGTTTGTTAGGAATACTGCTTGCATTATGGAACTAAAGCAATGAACAGTTCAGTGTGTATGGCATCTGATGGTAGCTAGAAATTATCTGCTAGAAAGAGTTAGAACATTAAACCGTGTAGAGGTTAATGCATCTAAAAGTAAGGGGGAAAGAAACGAAATAGGCTTGAAAGTGTCTCCTTGAATTGGTTAGAGCAGAGGTCTTAAACAGGGGGTCCACAAAAATAATAATTTTCAACCAATTGTTTTTCCACAAGTTTAAATGTCTTTAGATACACATTAACATGAATCCAACATATTGTAGTGAATTGATAAATGAAGGCAGAAGACGTTATCTTTCAGTCAACAATGCTCACATTCAGTATTCATTGAATTGCTTAGTATTGAATAACAGGGTATCTATGTTTATACATGGCACTAGGCCCAGTTTAATATAAAACACCATTTTATACAATATATATAGTAGGGGGTCCCTGCTCCATCTCTCCATCCGTTTGGGGGTCCTTGGCCTGAAAAACGATGAAGACCCCTGGGTTAGAGCATTCTTAAGGACCAAGAAGTTGAAGCCCTAAAAGGCCTTTAATGTTTTCCAGGAGCTCATCCCAACTTCCTAAATGGACCGGTAAAAAAGAAAAGCCTTACATGCCCACAACAGAAAGGACTTCCATTCTGGATCCTTAAGAGCCCTAAAGTCACATTTCCTTTTCCTTCCCCAGCTCTCCATGCCGGATTTCCTAATAATTTTCTAAAAACATTTCTGGAAAGAACTGGTCATTTGAAACTAATTACAGTGAAAATAAGAAATTCCAGAAAACATTCTAGGAAATTTTACAGAAACAATATACATAAAATAAATTATGGCTATAAAATAAAGCCTTACTGATTTCTAGGTATTTGAAACCCTGAAGCTGTTGAACTGCTTCTCTCTTTTCTTTTCTCTTTTTATTTTCACCAGACAAATGTGATGCCAAGAAACAAAACCCCTGTATATCCAGATCAGAATGAACCATTTTGGATATTACAGTAAGCACTTTTAAATTGATAGACTTCATACAGTAAATAATGTAAACCCTTGTTTTTCAGAACAATTTTCTTCCTTTTTTATGCTTGGTCTCTTTTAAAATCTTGTAAATCACTATGTGTGGTGGATGACTATAACTGTGACGCTCATTTTTGATCTGTCTACAACTTAATTCTATTGTGCAATCCTGTATTGTATTGTGACAATAAAGCTAAATCTTGAATTCAGCTCTTTGGATCTATATGAACCTGTATGACACATTTTGTGAAAAGTAAATTTGCTTTAATTTGTCTCAACAGCTTCTTTTGGGCTAACACTTCAGATTGAGGAATAGGTGTGAATTATTTAAAAGGATTACAAGCGCCTTGGCGTGCTAGTCAGACACTATGGTGAGCGCAATGAAGTTCACAGTCAGTTAGAACAGCAACAGAGTGAGAGTTGTAAATGGACAAATCTGGTGACTGCTTTAGGTGTTCCGCCATCTAGTGGTGTCGCCATTACTGCAAGTTGTAGCGACTCAGTGTCTGCTGCTACCTGCTCACAGTGACAGCAGCATGGGTAGATGGATTGAGGACGTTAGGCAGGGTCCCCAAATTAGTAATGAAGGTACCTTATATGGCTGGTGATCTTAACATTATCCAAATTGTACATTGTGCTGTGTAATATACTAACGTTACTTCACTTGCTAGCTAGTTGACAAACGATGGCATTAAATGTAGACATCATTGACGGTCTGCCTACCTTTCAATTGCTGAGAAGGTCGGAGGCCTCTGAGGCTAACACTAAAGCTAGCCCAGCAGAGGAAGTAAATAGGCTACTGCGACCGATGACCCACCCAGATTCTGACAGAATAATGTGGCTGAACAAGTTAACAAAAGAATTGAGACTGCCGAGGGCCGGTTCTACGAGCTGGAGGCTGCGGTTAGCGACCACTTCTACTAAATCAACTCTGTGAAATCAGTTGTCAACAGCGAGAGGCGAGATCAAGGTGTTGCAATATTAGCTAAAACAAGATCTGGGTCTCAAAAACCTCAGACTCGGTGCACCGCACTCTCCGTAGCTTGTGGTGAAATGCCATTATTGCTCAGAAAAAGTTAAAGAAGGCCTTCGATATGAAATCAGTGATGGCGGTGGACGGTCACCCGATCCAAATCCTGCCAGACCTTACTCAGGCCATGGGGAAACAACGGACAGCCTTTACTGAGGTGAGGGGCTTGAAGGAGTTTGTTACTGCCTGAGATACCCTGCAATATTGAGAATAACAACATCAAGCGAACATGAGGCAAGTTTCACAGATCCAAAACTAGCTAAAGTGTTTGTTTTGAAAAAGGTGGTGCACAAGTGTTCATAATAAACATGTTTTGGTGAATAACCGAAGACTAAAGTGCGTACCCATAACACGAGAAACATAAAGGACAATATGTGTGAGAAAACATTTTATTACTGGAAGCAAAAAGGCCTGATTTATCAACGATGATGGAGATGTTTCTGTCAAAAACCTCTCCATAAATACAATTTAGAGCATTCACATTTTTGAAGTTACATAGGAAGCAGTCTGTTATAGAGTACAACCATTAAATATGTACATCACTAGAACTTATTCTGGAAAACAAAAGTATGAGTATATCCATCCATCCATCATCTACCGCTTATCCGGGGTCAGGTCGCGGGGGCACCATCTCCAGTAGGGAACTCCAAACTTCCCTTTTCTGTTAATTATATTAGTGATCATGGGGGAAATGGACGGCAGACAGGCTTTGACGAGGGTAGTGGGGAGGGGATCAAGCTGGCACGTGGTGCATTTGGCTTTACAGATGAGCTTGGAGATGGTGGCTTCTGATGCTGGAGTGAAGTTGGAGAGGGTGCTGGTGGGTGGTTGGACCGTGATGGCCATCCAGAGTGGGACCGTCGAGGGGGCGCCTGATGAGGCCAGCTGTAGGTGGATGTTGCTTACTTTGGAGCTGAAGAATTGCAGAAAGTCAGTGCAGCGTTCAGGGGAGATATTAGGAGGGAGGGTTCTGGGGAGCTGAAGTAGGTGGCTGACTGTTGAGAAAAGGGCTCTCGTGTTACCAGTGCTGATAAGGTTGGAGTAGTAGGTGGCAGTTTGGCAGTGGAGAGTGCGTTCTTGTAGTGATGTAGGTAATCAGCATAGATTTGGGTGTGTACTGATAGTCCGGTCTTTTTACACAGCCGTTCAAGTCGACGACCAGTTGTTTTGAGCCGTCGGAGGTGAACCAAGGAGTGGTGTGGGCAAAGGACACAGTGCGGGTTTTGACGGGGGCTAGGGCGTAAAGCGAGGAGGACAGGCAGTAATTGTAGTGACTCACCAAGTCAGCAGGAGAAGAGGATTTGAGAGGGATGGGGTAGGAGTTGATCAGGGTGGTGAGATCTGTGGGGTCGATGTGTTTGATATTTCTGAAAGAGATGATCCATTCTTCTTTAGCTTTTAATCGGGGGGCGTGAACCTCAAAGAGATAGGAAACTCAGCATCGGTGACATTACAAGGAGTAATGCCAGTGGAGCAGATCAAGTCCAATATGTGGCCTTTATTATGGGTAGGAAAGTTAACAGGTTGTGTGATACTAAGACAGTCGAGGAGTGAGATGAAGTCATTGGCAAAAACACTGGATGGGTCGTCAATGTGGATGTTAAAGTCTCCAGTGAGAATAACAGTGGGGGACATTGCACATACAGATGTTAATAATGAGGAAAACTCAGTGAGAAAAACAGCAGAGGGTTAGGGTGGTCTGTAGATGGTGACAATAATGATGGGTTTGGGGCCTGAGAGTTTAACAGCTAGACATTCAAAGGAAGAGTGATGGGGGACAGTGACAGCAGTGACTTTGATGTCCTTACGGTAGAGCAAGGGGAGACCACGCCCCCTCCCGGTGTTGCGGGGTTTACACATACTGTATAGGCAAAACCCAGTGGAACGGCTTCATTTAACTGGGAGAAGTCATTAGACTCAAGTGGCGCATAGGTGGCTGCTTTGGGCAGTGGGGATAACACAGTGTAATACATAAGGAAGTTCCGATGATACTGAAAGTAAATTTCCCACTGGATGTAAATCACTATCTTCTTGGTATGAGCCCTTTACATATAGTGGAAGAACAAGGCAAGACTCTGCAAGAATATTCAGAGCTACTGCAATTAAAGCGATACCACGTAATTGGTGTGAAACATACAAACTACAAACACAGACATGGAGGGATCAGATCAATAAAGTCTATACTATGGAAATGATAACTGTTTTCAGAAAGGATTTTATATCAAAGTCCCAGGAGGTGAGTGTTCAGACTGTATACCCAGAAGGATTATCATTAAGAAGAGTTTTCTTCTACAGATCACCACGCCTTGAAGATTTTGGACAGTTACAGAGCCTGAGTGTCAAACTAATCTTTTGACTCTTGGGTCACTTTTGGAATATTGGAGTTTATATTATAGAATCTCCTAACTGTAGGCAAAGTTGTTGTTTTTGTGTGTGTATATAACCTGCTTTTTTCCTTCTTCTTCTTCTCTTTCTTTCCTTATGCCTGAGGAGCCCCTTGCTGGTTAAAATGTTGTCTTAGCTTGCACTATTGAGTGTGCAAGTTCAGTCCTAAAGCTGAGACTTGAATTCCAGACAAATTCCAGTTTATTCCGTTACCAGACACCAAAGTATGGAAGGCACCATATACAAGTAAACAATGACCTGTGTGCAGAACAAACATTGTGAAAGCAATGAGGATGAAATTATGTATTTTATTCAGGAATATAAAAAATATGTTTGCTGACAAGTGGTAAAACAATTTCTTTGGAAATAATTAATAAATCTGCTTTACATCATTCCATATTAACCTCAGTCGGTATCACATACTTATTAGCAAAAATATATATAAAAATATACACAAAGAATAAAATGTTATTACTGGATATTTCCTTTACACTATGTTGAGCCAGAGAGATCGATGTGACGTGAGTGTGTGTCAGATTTGTGCAGCTCTGCGTGTTCAAGGTTCAGACTTGGAGAAACACTGCAGTCCCGGCAGCCTCCAGCGACGAGCGTTCCTGTGGATCCTGAGGTCCAACCATTCCCGCTGAGCAACACCCAGAGCTAAACTGGGAGCACAAAATAAAGACAGCACATTTCTTACTATTGAATTTCATCACAACAGCACAAATTAGTTTGTGTCACTAAACACACCAATAACACGGGGTACTTTGAAAAATGAACCTTGGAGCGAGGTAGGGCTCTCCAGGGCTGGATGGGTTCAGTGAGGGGAGGTTGGTCGCCACAACTGAAGGATCAAATTGAGTCTGCTCCTCCCCCTCCACACACCTCAGGTTGGTTATACTGCTTCCCACTGCTGCGTCAATGCTGTCTCTGCTGCTGTTGGCTGGACCTGCAGATTCACAGAGAGGGTAGTAGTCTATCACCAAAATGTATTTCTGTTCAAATAAATCCAATACTATTTATGTGGGGAGGTTGTTTCGTTAAGTTTACGCCCCTGAATAGAATATTGTTATGATCCATCTAGAATGCACTGCTTACACCGTTTTATGTCATACACTTAATTTTAAGGAAATGATCCACCCTAACAAAAATTTTAGACACTACACTTTTACTGAATATTGAATATTAGCAGAGTGAAAACTGTAGCATTCCTTCTCCTGCTTAACACACTTCAGTGAAGTGACAGAAACAAACAAGAAACAATAGTTTTTTGCTGAAGTACATAAAGACAAATAAAATGCATCATTAAACATTGATTTTTAAGTCCATTGTCAAAAAGCATTTACAGCCATTCACAAGTGACCTTCACCTTTGAGAGATCCAAGCTGTTCTGGCAAAAATAGTACACGGAGGCAGAACATGATACAGCCATGTGTGGTGGGTCATGCTGTCGAAAGGGAGCTGGAAGTCTTTTAAAGTTAGAATCGCACAGGAATCATGGGGTAAAAGCTGGTGCAGCCTGAATTACACTGGAACCGCTTCAAGACAAGGCGGTCGAGGGAGGGGGAGAATCCAAACCTCTTGCGTGAATGTGGAACAACATTCATGGTTCTATCAGAGCTTCAGTGAATGACATGTACAAGTCCTGGCCTGGTCTGTACAGCAGGCAGAAAGCAACTCACATTGTGTGTCCTTATTACTCAGGATCATACACAGAACAGTCAAGGGTTTTCAAAGAACCTCTTCTGTAGAATAAATAGTCCCAATGTCCAACTTTCAATTATCATTAAAGCTAGGGTGGGTAATGTATTTTAGAAAACATTTTTGTTATATTTGTTCAAATACTCTTTACATCCCGACAGCAATCAATAAATCAAACGCTCTGACAAAGAGAACACTTCTGTATCGCAGGACTGTAATAAGTCCTTTAATTCGGCCCAAATGAAACAAATGGATGGCCAACCTGCCTGTCTATCTACCTGCCTGTCTATCTACCTGCCTGTCTATCTACCTGCCTGTCTACCTACCTGCCTGTCTACCTGCCTGTCTACCTACCTGCCTGTCTACCTGCCTGTCTACCTACCTGCCTGTCTATCTACCTGCCTGTCTACCTATCTACCTGCCTGTCTACCTGCCTGCCTGTCTACCTGCCTGCCTGTCTATCTACCTGCCTGCCTGTCTACCTGCCTGCCTGTCTATCTACCTGCCTGTCTACCTACCTACCTGCCTGTCTACCTGCCTGTCTACCTGCCTGCCTGTCTATCTACCTGCCTGTCTACCTACCTGCCTGTCTATCTACCTGCCTGTCTGTCTACCTGCCTGCCTGTCTACCTGCCTGCCTGTCTATCTACCTGCCTGCCTGTCTATCTACCTGCCTGTCTACCCACCTGCCTGTCTACCTGCCTGCCTACCTACCTGCCTGTCTATCTACCTGCCTGTCTACCTGCCTGCCTGTCTATCTACCTGCCTGTCTACCTGCCTGCCTGTCTATCTACTTGCCTGTCTACCTACCTGTCTGTCTATCTACCTGCCTGTCTACCTGCCTGTCTACCTACCTGCCTGCCTGTCTATCTACCTGCCTGCCTGTCTATCTACCTGCCTGTCTACCCACCTGCCTGTCTACCTGCCTGTCTACCTACCTGCCTGTCTATCTACCTGCCTGTCTACCTGCCTGCCTGTCTATATACCTGCCTGTCTACCTGCCTGCCTGTCTATCTACCTGCCTGTCTACCTACCTGCCTGTCTACCTGCCTGCCTGTCTATCTACCTGCCTGTCTACCTACCTGCCTGTCTATCTACCTGCCTGTCTACCTACCTGCCTGTCTATCTACCTGCCTGTCTACCTGCCTGTCTACCTGCCTGTCTACCTGCCTGTCTACCTACCTGCCTGTCTATCTACCTGCCTGTCTACCTGCCTGTCTATCTACCTGCCTGTCTACATACCTGCCTGTTTATCTACCTGTGTTACCTACACAAGCTTTAAGTGTTAATCAGGTTTTAAAGCTCCAGGCTGTAGATATTGTTTCATTCCATGACTTTCTGCCGCCCTGATACTCACAGCAGCGTGAGAAAGGCTCCCAGGCTCTGGGCTGAAGGTACGGTTTGGCCTGCGGCTGCTGGAGCAGACACACCACTGCTGAGTCCACTTGATGAAAAACCCTGCAGACAGAAGGATCACCCAACCTTCTTACTGAGAGTGGTATTGAAAATGATGTGCACATGTGGATGTTCTCTTCGCCCTCGAGTTTAAATAGTAGAAACATGGAACATATATTGGATAATGTGAGTATGTTTCAGCTCTTTCAAA
>NC_041364.1:25032370-25057370 GCF_900634415.1 Cottoperca gobio
CCGCTTGTTCGTAAGACATGCTGTATTTACACTTCCACACTTTTCCTTTGACTGGACATCTTCTTACCCGTCTTTAAAGCTTGACTGATCCTATGCAGGATTTGGAACCCCCTGTGTTTGTCTTGGAGGTTGATGCTTCCTGCAGTGTTTCCTGCTTGTGGCACATGCAGCTGCAGCCACAGGGCTTTGCTGCAGAGGGTCCACAGCAGGGTGCGGTACTGTCCAAAAAGATCAGCGAACACCAGCGACTGACCGACGTCCAACCACTGTACCGAGTGAGGCCAACAAAGACAGTCTGGCTCCACTGATGTCCCCTCTGCTCCCACAGTCTCCACCTTCTCTGGGTTTCCATCCCTTCCAAAACCTAAGCTGAAGGACACAAACACTGCATTTATCACACATGGACTGGGAAACTGAGGCGCAACATAACACACAACATATTACTGGTGGATTTGGTAAGATGTGCAATAAATATGAAATGTTGCACGGTCAGTGCAACAATGTTTTCCTGCCAAAGACAATTAAGTTACCCTGTAACATTAGGGGGACATAT
The DNA here is from genome assembly GCF_900634415.1 of Cottoperca gobio. Taxonomy (NCBI): domain Eukaryota; kingdom Metazoa; phylum Chordata; class Actinopteri; order Perciformes; family Bovichtidae; genus Cottoperca; species Cottoperca gobio. Next base: position 25,032,924 of record NC_041364.1, read on the forward strand.
ATCACCTGGTGCCCACACTTCACCTCTCACAGTCTGTATTTCATACTGTATTTGTACATCAAAACTACATATGAAAGCTTTGGAAGAAGTCTCGTAAATTGACCTCGATTTACTTTAAAAAAGAAAAGTAAATAGTGACCATAGTGACAGAGCTGCAGCTGGGAGTATGGCAGACAAATCCTCAGAAGCATCCAAGAAAAGTCTCTGGAGTGGATGCTCCAGATGAAAAGGAAACTTAAAGTTCAGAGGAAGGATTTAAGTAATAAAAAGAAAGCGATCGATGGCGAGGACAAATACTCGGAGGGGCTGGGGAGACGCAGCGAGCTCCCCTGCAGGCAAACATCACAAGCAGTGTAGACAGATTTGTGTTATTACTCTCAGTGCCTGGGGGGGAGACAAGAGTTCCACACTCCAGCTTTAAGAGGCAGACAGTCCAAAAAGGGACGAGGTTGTGTTGTATCCAACATTGGGTGTCTACAAAGGCCGATGTGTTCACACGTTTGTTGAGCATCATTTGGGCTGTAGAATGGTGGCAAGCGATGAGTCATTCAAATGGGGATCACAACAAACATTTCAGACATTCTCTCCATGAAGACATTCATGGTGTTGGACTCTTTCACACGACACATGATATGTTAGTAGGTATCTGGTTAAGGTAAAACATCTCTGAAAGTTATCTTATCTGCACAAAAGTGACTTTTGAAAACATAAAAAACACCCCCAAAAAATGTGGAGGAGTTAAATGTTGTGTACACTTGCCAAAGAAACATCAGTGTGTCACAGTCAGCGGTTGAACAATCAACACAACAGTCAGTGGCTGGTTCATCTTGACATTACCTGACAGCAGCTTCTTGCCTGGCCGATATTTCCAGTTCAGCCCATTCCTGCGGAGTTCCTTCCACTTGTTGGTCCTTGGTCAGTTCTGTACAAAGACTATTCCATTCCACTGAATCAGCTGTATTTAGGATTGGAGCAGTTGAAATAATCTGCTCACTCTTTCCATTTGGTGGTCCCACATCTGTTGCTGTATTTGGGAGCAGTTGTTCAGTTGGTGCCCCAGGTGTAGCTGTATGTGAAACTAGTGGAGCCAGCAGGTCATGGGAGGAAACTAGCACCTGAAAAAGAAGCTCTACTGAGGAATGGTCCTGTTGGCAAAGCCCTGACAGAGGAGGAAGATGCTGGAAGGTGGTTGAAGGCAGTGAATTGGTCTGAAATAGTTTACAGTTTTCAAAACTGGTCTGTCTTTCTGCACTTGGTTGGACTGACTCCGAAGCTTTCACACTTGTCTGGGATATGTGTGTTTGGCACTGGCTGGTTTGGTCTTTGCCCTCTGGTATGCGTTGGACAAAGGGGGGCTTGGCTAATACAGGATGGTGGTTTTCAGAGATAATACTGTCCAAGTCAAGGTCAGGGATGTGAACAGGAGGAGTTTTATGGCAGGTGTGACGAGATGATGGCTGATGATGATTAATAGAGAAGAGAGGAGAGGAGGTAAGGTAGGTATGCTGCAGATGCTCCCAGGTCCACTCAGATCTCAGCTCAAAGGCCCTACAGTTCGGCCTGGCCCCCTGACTGACAGAGTTATCACAACATGCGGAGGCCTCACAGTTGGGTGGGGCTGGACAGATGTGATAGCTCTGCTCAGAGACCCAGCAGTGCAGCTGCTTGGCTGCCATGTCTGCTTGATGCACTGCTAAAATCATCATCAGCTCTTTGACTAAGAAGGCAGCAGGGTGACGTCCTTTGCTGTTTGGAAGACTCGACTCCAGTGTGGAATAATGCGACTGCTGTAATAGTGCAGTCCTCAGCTGGGTGGCGCTGTGCTGCGCTCTCTGCTCTCCCAGTGCCTGGTTATACAGCTCTGTACCAGCTAAAATATCCTCCAGGACTTCTCTGGGAACAGAGTCTAATTCAGTCCGGGCTACAGCAGACAGAATGACAAACACATAATGTTCCATCAAAACTAGCGCCTGCAGACCAAGTAAGTCCAGAGTCTGTTTGATTTCCAGCAGCAGCTTGGACTGCCGCACCAGAGCAGGTCTCAGATAGCGGTCAGAGTGGACTTTGGAGAACAGACAAGACCAGTGGTTGAGATGAACCCGGAGCTCCTGACTCAGCGAGCCAAGGCCAACCCTGAATGAAGAGCAGCTGGACGGGCTCTGGAAAGGAGAGGAGAATGCTTGTGTTTGTGAATAAGCACCAGAGGCATCATTGGAAATGTTTATATACAAGTGCTGATACCGGAGCATCATACCAAAATTATTCTTATTTCAGTGCCTTACTTTGAGAAATTCTATTTCTGCGGGTCAGTGGCTCCAATTAGCTGAGCTGACGCCTAGCAGACAGCTAGCAGCTAGCCAGCAGTGACAGCACACACCTGTCACCCAAAGCGGCCACACCCTTAATAATGCGTAACTTTAAGCCTTAATATAATGAAACCGAGTGAGTTATATAAGAATTCACCCCCGTACAGTTATCATGAAATGAGCTATAGAGACCAAATAGTTTTTTATACCAGGCTGTAAACATGTTTATATCTGCTGTAAAGTTGAGTATTTTACATGGGGGTATATGGAGATTGCTCCCTTTTGGAGCCTCATTTTTCAGACCCAGAGGTTGCTGCCTGAATTAAAGCCTACAAGGAGCTTCACAGTTGGGTGCTGAGTCTCAATGGGTTTCTCATTACACAGAGTAATCTGATTACATTTTCACAGAAACTTTTGTGAGAAATCCCTGCAGTTTAGCCTAACCTGGTGTGTCAGGTGTGATTTCTTCAGCTGATCCTCCAGCAGCTGGTTTACTCTGGATGTGTAAGCTGCTGCTAGGCGAGCCCTCCTGGTGTACTCGTGTATGAAGAGCAGCAGGGATCGCTGCTCCAGGAGCCTCCGCAGAGCTGTGTAGTGTCCCTGCAGGAAGCAGGAGGAGGGCAGGAGGAGGACAGCACCGTCTGCTGGGAGGCCTTTCACACACACCTGGTGGGGGAGGAAGACAGACTCAATACAATGTCAAATAAGATAATTATTTTCTCACGACAGCTCACATTTAGACACTGCTTCTTTAATTATCAAGAGTTCTTTATTAAAACATTAATTACTTATATAACTACTTATTTATTTAAATCATATTTTTTTCCCTTTTCACTTATTTAAACATTTTGTGAAACAACTCCACTTACTGACAAATCTACATCCTTTACATCACATACACCCAACACACATGTAACCACGCATGTAACCACACAGGTAACCACACAGGTAACCACGCAGGTAACCACGCAGGTAACCACGCAGATAACCACGCATGCAACCACGCATGCAACCACGCATGCAGCCACACAGGTAACCACGCAGGTAACCACGCAGGTAACCACGCAGATAACCACGCATGCAACCACGCATGCAACCACGCATGCAGCCACGCAGGTAGCCACGCAGGTAACCACGCATGTAACCACACATGTAACCACGCATGTAACCACGCATGTAACCACACATGCAACCACGCATGTAACCACGCAGGTAACCACGCAGGTAACTACGCATGCAACCACGCATGCAGCCACGCAGGTAGCCACGCAGGCAACCACGCATGCAACCACGCATGCAACCACGCAGGTAACCACGCAGGTAACCACGCAGGTAACCACGCATGCAACCACGCATGCAACCACGCATGCAACCACACAGGTAATCACACAGGTAACCACACAGGTAACACGCATGTAACCACACATGTAACCACACATGTAAACACGCATGTAACCACGCATGTAACCACACATGTAACCACGCATGTAACCACGCATGCAACCACGCATGTAACCACGCATGTAACCACGCATGCAACCACGCATGCAACCACGCAGGTAACCACGCAGGTAACTACGCATGCAACCACGCATGCAGCCACGCAGGTAGCCACGCAGGCAACCACGCATGCAACCACGCAGGTAACCACGCAGGTAACCACGCATGCAACCACGCATGCAACCACGCATGTAACCACACAGGTAATCACACAGGTAACCACACAGGTAACACGCAGGTAACCACACAGGTAATCACACAGGTAACCACGCATGTAACCACGCATGTAACCACGCATGCAACCACGCATGTAACGACGCATGTAAGCACGCATGTAACACGCATGTAACCATGCATGTAACCACGCATGTAAGCACGCATGTAACCACACATGTAACACGCATGTAACCACGCATGTAACCACGCATGTAACACGCATGTAACCACACATGTAACCACGCATGTAACCACGCATGTAACACTCATGTAACCATGCATGTAACCACGCATGTAACACACATGTAACCACACATGTAACACACATGTAACCACGCATGTAACCACGCATGTAACACGCATGTAACAACACAGAACAGTCTGCTGCGCTGCTCGACTCCAACCAACATCCATACTTACTGCATCTCTCTTCACTCCAGGGTTAACCTGGAAAATACTTTTGTATGCATGTTGTGTTGTGTCAGCTGGGTTTAATAACACAGTTTTATGTTCTGTCTCATTCATCTATGTCATCTTGCACTATAATAAATTGTTGATGCTTTAATCAAAACAGAAGACAATAGAAATACTGCAGAAATTATTTGGACGCAGGAACCCCAGAAACGGATCCAACAGGAACTCTATCCACTAACCCCGATGTCAGGATAATGTAATGGAAAATGTCATATGTTAAATTCTTATTGTTTAATACTTGGTTCATTGAACTTCTGTCTTTCCCAGCATATCTCTGTAACTTTATTTCTTCCTCCCCTCTCTCCTCACTGTTTTTACTTTGTCTAACACCTGCAACAGTGTGAACTCTCTCCCCCCCTTCTCCTGACTGTCTGTAAAATACATGCACATACTTTGATCGGGGTTCTTCCTCACGCAGACTGCTTGCACTCTGTATGATTGATGATCCTTCTTTGCAAAGAATAAATACTCCAAAGTTAACTTCTCAAGAACCTTCGTTTCAGTATTATAGACTTCACTGGTCATTTGTATAAGGACTTTAAAAAAAAAAGTTCTAAGTTCCTTATAAAAAGGTGTTTGTTGTTATACTCATTTCGGCCACAAGAGGCTGAAGTGAACAACTTCCCTTTTATTTAATAGATGGAATGAAATTAAGAACAAAACAATTAAGATCAGACTTAGAAAATGGATCACCAGAATCATTTTCTTACTTGCCGCTCAGGGCTTCCATACAGTAGATGTATGTATACATGCAAATATATACATAAGCATGCATACATAAGTGACCTCTCTTGTATGTTGACTGCTGAACTCAGTTGGATCCGCTGTGGGCTGCACCGCCTTGTGGGATCAATCACATCAGAGGAAACCCGGGCCTCCCAGGAGCTGACTCATCCGCTGCTGATGATTACTAAAGGCTAAATGTAATCATTGGAGGTGATCACACACATTCAGCTTCCCTGCAATCTCTGGAACTCACCTGAGGAGACCCCATCTGTGCCCGGCCCACCGGCTGCCACTGGTGTGCCACAGTCAGAACAGCTTGTTGCAGACGCAGGAGACGTGCAGAGGACCGGGACACCAGATTGTGAGCGACGACAAAATTTCCCTCCACCTCTTCCTCATCTTGACTGCGGCCATAGAACAGCCATTTCAGACTGGGATTAAAGGTGCTTCTGAGTAAAGTCTCAGCTCGCTGCAAGGAACGGGAGATGGAGCTCTGTGACCAGGAACCTGCAAGAGCAGAGAAGCATTAAGACTTTCAGTCCAGCCAACTCATAAACAAGGGATATACAAGTCAAAGGAAGTCTGGGTCAGTTATTCGTCTGCATGCACAGCGATGGGGCAGAAGAACACGCTGAGATGTACCATCTCAGGTTAGTTTTTCAATGGGTATTTTCAGCATTTAAAAATAAAGTGAAATATTGCTTCTGTCAGTACCAGGCTATAACAGTGTTGACAAACATGAGTGCACTGGACTTCAAATTGGCTTTTGAAAGTCACATGACAGCATCAGGATGCAATGCACAAAGGATGGAGGAGCAGAAACTATTTAAAGATTGTTGTCTATGGTGGTGAAATAGCTCAAGAAAGATCTAAACTAAATCATCCATTTTAAGAGGCACATCTGGGACATCTATTGGTAAAGTATAGTTTGCAGCAACATTCCAAAGTTGCAGTTTTCTGAACATCACCTGTATTGTATTCCTATTAGTATAAAGTGCTTAAGTATGTTTACTTATTGTGTGCTACCTGATAAAACAGTTTACTATGACAATTAGCGTGCAGTACACCGTAAATACGATGTATGTAGTCTGGATTTTATGTGCTCAGTCCTGTTTGTGTTGTTTCCAGCAGCAGGCTGCAGGTGTTGTACTTGATGACTGCTTCATGTCCCATGTGTACAGTACCCATAGCAGTCAGCTCCTTCGGTTCACCATGCAGGAACTGCATCTCGTCTGAAAGACAACAAAGGGAAAATTCCCAATAGTGTGAGTTCTTAAAAGGAATATATTATATATATATATATATATATACACACACATATACATATATATATATATATATATACACACACATATTACATAATATATATATATATATATATAGATATATATATATATATATACACAGAATACATAGAGAGAGATATAAGAATAGAGAGAATATAGAGAGAAGATATATAGAGAATATATACAGACATAGACAAACAAAGAGAATAATAGATATATAGAGATAAGAATAGACAGATAGAAAACCAGACATAAGAAACAGAGATATACAGATAATAACAACAGATACATATATATATATAACACACATATATAAGAGAAACACATACGATAAAATATATATAGATAGATATATATAAACATATATATATATATATATAGACATATATATACATAGAATACATATATAAAGAATATATATATATATATAATATATATATATATATAGATATATATATATATATATAGATATACATAGAACAGAGATATATATATATATAATAGATCAGATATATATAGAGATACACATAACTATAGAAATAGGAGAAATAGATATAGATAATACATATATAGAAGATAAACACAATAGAGATATAGAAAAGAGATATATATAGAGATATATAGATATAGTAGTATATAGAGATATATAAAGGATAGATATATAGAGATATATATAGATAGAGAGATATATATATATATATATAGAGATATATATATGATATATATATAGAGGGAATATATAATATTATAGATAGATAGATAGAGATATATAGAGAGATATATGAGAGAGAGAGAAGAATATATAGATAGATATAGAGAGAAAAATATATATAAACACACATATAAATATATATATAGAAACACATATAGAGAATATAGAAAATATATAGAACACACAAATAGACACAGAATATAGGACATATAGAGACATATAAGGATAGATAAAAAGATAGATATAGAGAGAGAGAATATATATATAAAGAGACATAGAATAGATAGAGATAAATATAAAGAGAAAGATATATAGAAATAGAGAAAAATAGAAAGATTAAACATAGAGAAAAGATATAAAAGAACAGATATAGATATATACAATATAGATAGAGAAACAATATATAGAGAAACATATAGAATATATAAATGAGAGAGATATATAGATATATAGAGAGAAGATATAGATAGACCAGATATGAAAGAGAGAGATATAAAAGTAGTATATATAGATAGATATATATAGAGAGATATAGAGAGATAAATAGATATAGATAGAGATATAAGATATAGATATATATAACAGAGAGAGATACAGATATATATAAAATAGATAACACATATATATATCACACAGATATATATAGACAATGAAGATAGAATAAATAGAACATATATAGATATATATATACATATATATATATATATTAATATATATACACATATGTATATATATATATATATATATCACACTATGTATACATCCATAACATACGTCAATATACTTATATATATATACACATATGGTATACATACATACATACGTAATATATATATATATATATATACATACATACATACAGACCTACATGACCTACATACATACATACATATACATACATACATACATACATTTACATAAATATATATATATAGCTATGAGCTGCAAGATGCTTAAACGCTCCACACAGCTGCAGGGTGAAGCATACTTCTCTCTGGTTCCTCACACATAATTAACATTATTAGACAGACATGGCATCCAATTTTAGGGTAATAAAGATTAAAATATACATTTCTACATTTATGAAAAAAACTAAACAAAGAACTAACCTGCTCCTTTTCCGGACAGAAAGAATTGTCCCGGTCTGAAAGAGAGAGACGAACGATCATCACAACATGTAAAACCAAACAAAGAAGTCATGGAGAGGACAGCATCACCTGGATAAACACGTTCATGCAGAACATTTCTCTTGTGCTCTGTGGTGTTGTGTTTTCTCTCTGTAAATGTCTGCTCCAAATATTTGGTAATTTTCCACTGCAATAAGACAAGCGGGGGTCAGGAACCTTCCAAAAGAGAGTGGGACTGCTTCTGGTGTTAAACTCCACGGTTCCTCAAGAACCATAAAGGTCATGAAATGCAATAAGTAAAGGTTAGAAAATGAAAGTAATTGCAGGGATGTTTTAAAAAAAAGGTCATTTTAACTTCATGTTTGTTTATTTCTATTTTGTATATTTACTATTGCTCTTTAATAGAGCAAAAGCATTTCTTATCCGATTACTAAAGTAATGGATGGAATGATTGAATACGCTATTTCTAAAACAATCGATAGCTGCAGCCCTGCGTACATATGATGCGGATGTAAACAAACTCAATGTGCCCGTGTATGTGTGTGTGTGTGTGTGTGTATGTGTGTGTGTGTGTGTGTGTGTGTGTGTGTGTGTGTGTGTGTGTGTGTGTATCACCTGTCAGACGAGGCTCTCCACCAGGATCTTTCAGTATCTCTGGGTTGTTGTGATCCATCCAGACAATGCAGACAACTAAACTGTGAACAGCAGAGACATTATTAGTGAAATTCATAAAACAACAAATTCTAATAATTTGGATGGAAGTTATATAAAAGATTTGTATTACTCCAAATTTATTTTCCTAAAATTAACACATTAATGAAATCAGACTGCTGGAGAAGATGTGGTGAACAGAGGCAAACCCATTTTTTTGTCCCGTTTTAAAATCATTTCGGTCATAGCAGGTATCATGGGTATTTCTAATATTTAAAAAAAGGGCTAATGCAGGAAACCGACCAGAGCTTTTTTAGAATACTCAGAACAGCAGCCATGAAGCAAATAACTAGGAATCGTCTTAAAACCTTAAGTGCAAACTATACAGGAAATTTAAAAAATGGAGGGAATTACTTAAAGAGATAGAAACGAAGAGACGGAGAATAAAAGACATGAGATATGAGGCCACGATTTAACCTCTTAGAGTGTGCGGGCCCACCGCATTATTATTATTCTAAGAAAATACTTACACTCGGATTAACAAAATATAAATAGACAGAAGCAGATCTTGGGAAAGAAAATAAACATAACTCAGGGAACACATATTAGATGAGGAGCATGCATACACACCTTTTTTTGTTTTTGTTTATTTATTTACAAACAATTTGTTTATTCTTCTTTCTTATCACTGGGTGTATAAAATACAAAAATGATAGTAATTGCAAACACATGTTAAAAATATTGTAATTTTGTAATATTTATAACTTCACTTCTTTTTATTTTATGAATGTGACATTCAAACAAATGACAGCAAATGTCATCATATGTACATAATAGTTATGTAGTATGATGATAAACAGTTGTTTGACTAATTTTATGCAACTGTATTTCAGAGGGAAATATTGTTTTGACTTCACCATATTTATCTGGCAGCTTTAGTTAAAGTTACTTTAGAGATACAGATTTCATATTAAAAACATATAAGGAATTTATAAAATATGTTATAGATTACTACCAAACTGCATATAAAGTAGTTAAAATTAACTTCACCTCGACCAACAATGAACAAGGCTACTTACACATTAATGCATGAGTAAGATACAGTGAAATACAACAGAGTATGTACTCACAGGAGCCATTTACTTTCAGGTATTTTTCTGATGGTACTTATGTACCTTTTCTAAGGTAATATTTGAATGTAAAACTTGTACTTTGTACATTGTTGCAATGCTACGGTAACTTAAGTGAATGATCTGAATACTTCTTCTCGTACTGAAGCTGTCAGGTGTGGGGACAGTAACGATGTTTCTCTTTCACCAGTGACACTGATTTCATCTAGATCACCAAGACCTAATGTTACGTCCTTTTTCGATGCTCCTAAAATGGACATAACCGTTTATACGTTATATATACAGTCTGTGGATAAAACAGGTGATAGGAAGAGACGTGGATTGTACAGCTGCCTTTCACAATCACAAGACATTATCAAACAGTCTTACTCAACATTAGAAATGGCGTCCAAACGTCCGGCGCATCCCCAACTGAAGAACTGTATGACCACTGACTTGTCTTAATTATTGAATGACATCCAGTTATTGGTAATAATCCCACAGAACTATTCTCTACAATCGCAGCACATTTAGCAGCAACTAACAGCTTTTTATCCGTTCATCAAATTCCTTCACTGAAACGGCCACCGAAAGCCAAGTATGTATTATTGACTTACTCCTTTTCTAAGATGTACTTCTTAATCCACTGCTCACGAAGGAAGTATGTTTAAAATAGCATCTGCTAGCGAGGCCTGAAAACACAGGATGTAGAAGCAGCCAATCAGGAGAAAGCGTCCTCGGTTGTTATGGAAAATTGAGGAGGCTCTTGCCGGGGAAATGGCAGAGGGAAAAAACAGAAACACGTTTCTACACCAGTGGGAGGCAGCAAGGTGCTAAACTGTGCCTAGTCTGCCGGGAAGAAGAAGAAGAAGAAGAAGAAGAAGAAGAAGAAGGATCCTTGTAGGAAACTTCTTCCAGTGTTATGTGGCCTATTACGACGAAGAAAAAGGGAAAAATGGGACATATTGGGGGAATGGGTATTTAGCACTGCAAAATGGGAAATGTTTAGGAGGAATAGTGAGATAGGAATAGATCAATGAGTAAAATAAAAAAGTTTAAAACAACATCCTAGAACCTGCAAATTTCTAGAAGTAAAGGAAGACAAAGGCAGTTCATATATAAACAAGCAAGCAAAGGTTAGGAAAATTGCAACAGTGCAATGGATGCTCCAACTCCTTTGGAACAAATGAAGAGGGTATTAGTAAGATTAAGAGTAACACCTCCTGGGAAGGTTGGAATCTGTTGTGTAATGCTAAAGCATTTAGATGATTTATCATCTATGAAGCTGCTAGGTTTTTATAATAAAGTATTGGAAGTGGGAAAACTGGTTGGAAAGAGGCAGTGATTATTCATTTTAGAAAACCAGGGAAGGACCTATTAAGTCCAATGAACTATAGGCCAATAAAAAAAGAAAATAATGATCATAAGATTAACATTTTACAAAAGAAGTAATAAAGAGGAATTCTACCATGGACTTGTCTGGAAACAAAGATTACAAAAGCACAAGTTAATAAAACATCTGTGATGGCAGTTTTTGTTTTGTTTTTACATGGGAAAGGCATATGACATGGCTTAGAAGGAATGATTAATGATAAAATAAAATATGATAGGAATAGCAGGTAGAAAATAATTGGATTAAAGACTTTATTTTTTATATATTCTGTATAGTAGAAAATGGTAACACACTGGGCAGTATCATAGCCACCCGCCATAAAAGAAGAAGAAGAAGAAGAAGAAGAAGAAGAAGAAGAAGAAGAAGAAGAAGAAGAAGAAGAAGAAGAAGAAGAAGAAGAAGAAGAAGAAGAAGAAGAAGAAGAAGAGAAGAAGAAGAAGAAGAAGAAGAGTGCTGCCGCCCCCTACGACCGCCTACAATTAGCATGTATAGCCGCCCTTTCCTGTCATGTGACTTGTTGGATTGTTTGGGACCGCGCGTCTTTCAGTGTTGGCGGGTATCTGTAGACTGTAGTCTGCCTGTAGAGCCTCACAGCTGACAACAAACTTACTTTACCGCCCCAGATACTCATTATCAAGAAAATGTCTAACTGGACCAGAGGCAGACGGCGTGAAGCTCACAACAGCGAACATGAAAATGGGTAAGTATTTGAATTGTGGTTTAAAACACCATTATTACGAGCCTCCATTGCGTCCACTTGGCAGAAGGCAGTACGTTAAGTTAGCTGGCATTCTTGTTTCGATATGTGCTTTTGTAGATGCGTTTCAAGATAACTAACTACATAACAAATGTGTTGTTTAATTATACGTTTTTCATATAACGTAAGCGAACACTGCAACGCTATCTGATCATGGTCCAATGAAGATCTCTCTACACCTGCGCTAACGTTAGCTTGTTTGACTAGCTTTAAATGCTCTAGTAAGTTTAACGTTGAATTAACAAGTTTCTCCTTTTCGGGCTGTATTTTGTAACTCTGGTACACATTACGTTAGCACCCGGACATCTCTGTTCTAGTGTTGGTGCCATGGGAAGACAGTGAGAGAAATAGGCGGTAAAGGCTAACCTCTGGTAAGACTGACTAGTTCAGCTGTTCGCCTGTCATTGTTTGTGCTGACAGCTGATAGGTTAACTACAACAGCAGGACTATACGTAACATGAACAGTAAAGTCATTCGGGAATGACGGGCGTTTTGCTGACTTCAGTTTCTCGGGATATAACTGAAGCGTTGTCTTGATTGTGACCAGTCCAGTGTGGCCAAGCCCAATGTGAGTTGATAGGCCTCAGCTCCCCCCACCCGGGGTCGGGTAGATGATGGATGGGTTAACAGATGGCAGAACAATCGCAAATAGGAAGTCGATGGCGGGAGAACCATTCAACTGAGGAGATTCGGCTCACACCATCGTTTTATCTAAAAGACGATTAACCGGCGATGTGTGGAAAGACTCAACCGCTCATTTTAAAACGCGTAACGTCACCACTGTTATGACTATATGTTCACCAATGACTCGTATAACTGATGGAAAATACTCGCTGCCCTATAACAAAGATTGAACCCGTTTCCCAAAGTTGCGACTCTTTATCTTTTCCAGGAAGCCGGCGGGCTGCCATCTTTGTTTTGATTGAGACACACTAGCATTAGCGCTAGTTGCTGTAGCTTGTTATAATTAACATTTAAAAACTATGATGCGTATAGTCTGCAAGCTAGTTGGTTCTCTAGGTAGTCAATCTACCGTTTGGGTGTGTATTGCTTTCTTTGCTTCTCTGTTGGTTTGCGAGACACGGATAGAAACGTAATGAAGGGCTTTATAGAAGTTGAACATGTTGAAATAATGTGCTGTGCCTTGTGTTTTCTGTGTAGAAGCTACGGACCGTCCCGGTGGTCCCACTGTAGGAAACGAGGGATCGACGGAAGCCTGCGTGCCAACAAAGAGGCAGATGGTGATGCAAAAAACGGCGGGCACACTGACAGCAGCAACAGACACTCTGACAGCAGACATGCTAGGTAAGAGTATACAGATGCATACAAAATTGGATTTAAAAAAAAAAGACTAGATTAAACTTTATTGCCTGAGTGCAGGCACTGAGACAAAGTGCAATTTAGCATCTTACCAGTGCAAAAATAAGTGCTGAGTATGTACAAGTGTATTTTTCCGTGTGCAAACACGTGACAAAACTGTGTGACATATGCTGCAACGCCATGTTGGTTGGTATACAACAACAATACAACTCCGACTTCTTCAAAGTATTTTGACTCTCTGGAGTCCTCTGCAAAGGCAAGATTCAGAGAAAAAGTCCAAATTTGCGGCCCTGACCCGTACACGCTAAAGCCGTCGGATTATATTGAGGATTTAGATTCATTACCGCCGATTGAATATCCGGATATTGTGAACTACCTTGTGCTACAAACGTCGTGGGCAACCAACGCACAAATGAAGGCATACAAGAGCTTAGATGCTTATAATGTCTTTGTTTCTGGCTGGGTTGGTAGTCTTCTTACCAAACCACTGAAAGATGACAGGGTGCTCCGTCCATGCCCGTGTAAATCACTCTCAAAGAGCTCGAGATACACCGCTCAAGCCGTGGTTTGTGAGTGAGAAGAGCGGCGATGTTATCCTCTCACACTGTGATTGTACGGCGGGATTAAGTGAAGCATGTTTTCACATTGGTGCTTTGCTTTTCGCAAGTGAAGTAGTCTCAAGAATAAGCCAAACAAAAACATGCACAGAAGAAAAGAGCAAATGGCTGCCATCACATGTAAAGAAAGTGCCTCATTTACCAGTCAGCAATATGGAGAAGTAAGGTCTTACAGTGTTCGGGTATATCATAAGCACACATGTTTAACGTAAACATAGCTTTAGCATGAGCTCTTACCAGATATAAAGTGGACGCCACACACACACACACACACGGGTGAATTGTGCTTTTTCTTCTGTTAAATCCTCACGAGTTATGTTGCTAAACTGGAGCTTACGGCGTTCGGTAGACAGCATTTCATCCCTCTTTTGTGGATCGTTGTTTGTGATGATTGTAGGAAATCTAAAGAACCGTTTCTCTGGGTCACGAGTAGCGTTATTACCACAATTATACACTGCGCACACGATTGGCATTTTCTTTCAATCTCAGACGTTTAAATACAAAGAAAATTACGAAGCGTTGCAGCAACTCACACGCGAACAGCCGCAGTTTTGGTTGTGTATATCATCCAACATGGCGGATTTACGGGTTGGGACGTAAGCGTGACGTCACATGCACACGATCTATAGATTAAAAGTAAGAGGTAGATATGAATATGCTAAGTCATATGACCAGGGTGGAAGAGTTGGTGCATATTTCAGCAAAGTGACATCTGAAGGGAAGAAGCTCTGGGTAATGTTTATTAAATTAGCCTATTACGTCTTTATTTCTTGGTATCAGGTGGACATGTTTTCATACTTTATGATTATATCTTTCTAGTGCACATCAATATATTTCCAGTTATTCTCTTCTTATCCCACTTATTTACCCATCTCATAGTTTAGCTGTAAAACTGACATTTAAAGCTTGGGATGTGTCCGTGTCAGCCTCAGTGTGTTAATGCTGCTATGTACCCCTTGTGTTTCCTCCCTAGTTTCACCACTCCAGAGAGCACAGGCCCAGTGTCTCGCTGTGGTAGACGGGCTGACTGGGGCAGTCAGGTGGAGAATGATGAAATGAAGAGGGACGTACACAGAGACATGCAGCGGTAAGCAAACTCTGCTTCTGTTTCAGTGCATTTGTCCCTGATTTATTAAAAGCACTCTCTTTATGAGTTGCAATCTTCACTGACTGTGTGTGCACTCTGTTCAGTTACAGGAGGAGGATACTGGGTGCAGAGGTCACCCAGAGAGAGAGAGAAGGACCTCCTCTGGCTCTTCTGGGAGGTATGCATCCTTTTCTCATTCGCTAACATTGGATTCTGAGCACAGTCCATTACATTTATCAGCGTGTGTATACATAATTTACTCTTAATGTAAACTATTTTAGGCCTCGCTGATATTTTTGATGTTCCCTAAAACACCCATCTGTCTGTCTGCCGCAGCTGTGACTCAAGAGAGGGAGAAAACATAGAGACTGATGAGGCTGTGTTGCTACGGCGGCAGAAGCAGAATAAACTATGGCAAGAACACACTGGCCTATGACAGATACATCAAAGAAGTTCCAAAGTAGGTCTACACACACACACACACACACACACACACACACTCAATACAGCACTGCAACTATTATGAGCCCATGTGTAGGACATAATTGTTTTATAATAACTAAATCATTTTGCACGGCATTTGTCATTATGCACCAAGACAAGTTCCTTGTATGTGCAAACCTTCTTGGCAATAAAACTGATTCTGATTTCTGGTCCTAACTTCTGTGTTTCCTTTCTTACCCTTTTTGTTTCCAGACACTTGCGTCAGCCAGGTGTTCACCCAAAGACTCCCAATAAGTTCAGGAAGTACAGCCGTCGCTCCTGGGACCAGCAGATCAAACTGTGGAAGGTCAAACTGCACGCCTGGGACCCCCCCAACAGAGGATGGTCAAGACAAAGTCCTTGATAAC
The DNA here is from genome assembly GCF_900634415.1 of Cottoperca gobio. Taxonomy (NCBI): domain Eukaryota; kingdom Metazoa; phylum Chordata; class Actinopteri; order Perciformes; family Bovichtidae; genus Cottoperca; species Cottoperca gobio. The sequence continues at coordinate 25,049,056 of NC_041364.1, forward strand.
ATGTAAGAAGATATTTAGCCTTCAAAAAGATGCAAAAGAATGCATCCTGCACTAGGGATGCACAATATTGGATTTTTACTGACAACTCTCTCCTGTAGAAGAATGAACTGATTATTATGCGTACTGTTATCGTCCTGGCCCACTGGCAGATGCAGACATAAATTAAATTATTTTCAAAATGTGCACATTCACTGAGCAAAATACGAAAACCGCCTCAGCTTAGTTTATATGTAAAACATGCCATATTTATTTTTATGTAACATCTAGAAAAGCAACAATAATGTTTACAACAGCAAAGTATATTAACTCAATATCTCACTGGAAACAAATGTAAAATGTAAATTCTGAGTGAAGTTTAAAAAGATTAAAGAGCACAGACAGTCAGAATCAGTCCGTCCTCCTCCCGCTGCTGATGTGACTCACTGCATGCCCGTACTGCTGGGCGAGGGAGGAGGGGAGGCTTTGTCTCAGTCAGATGCTAAGTTTACACACATTTTCCAAAATTTAAGTTATGCGGCAAACGTAGCTTAACAGTTGGACTACATACAAACAGCTTGTTTGGAACAATTCGTTATTAGTCAAACCATCGCGCTGAGCTCTCTGCTGTTCGCTGACTGCGCTCCGTGTACATTTGAAGGAGCTCTGCCCCGTCACAGAGAAGAGATGATGCAGTGTGATAATAAATGATACCAAATGTCAGAGCTTATCAATACTACTTCCTTACTCATTTATACCAACCTGTTTAATACCAGGTTTGGAACACATCCTTGTATATCTTTTAAGGCCTTTATTGGCCGATGACGTGCCGATATCATCTCGACTATAGACATCGTGTCGCAAGTCAGCTGTTGGTCATCTTCATGTGTTTGTCTTCTGTTCTTCCAGTGAGGAGCTGGGTATCGATGATGTAATGGATATTGAGCTGGACTTCCCAAACTTGACAGACTCTCAGAATGCCCCTGCCTCTCTTCCCACACACAGCCTTTCCCTGGAGGTGAGTTTAATAAAGTCCCTTTTCTTGCAAATCTGAATTCACTAATGGATCAGAATAATTTAAAAACCTAATAGACATTTTCAAGTGGCAACAAAAACTGTAGTACCACTTTATTTAAGCATCTGGGATTTCCGGATCATTTCTTAATCCCCTAGTGAGTTTCTAAGAAAGAACTACATCATTTGGTACAGGTTCAGTTGATGCACTTTCAATTAATTAATCCAAAGAGAAGTTGTCCTCAGCACAGCAGGTCAGCTAAATATGCAAAAAGTTACATTTGTTTACAGGTAAATACAACCTGTATGAAAATGAATGTTTCCGATGAAGAAGGAATAAATGATTGCCTTTTTTAAACGAGTGCATTTACGTGCACATTAGTATCCTAGTTTTGATCTGATTGGGGATATGTTTAACCTGGCTATTTATATCCCTGTGTACAAGATGTATGAACAGCATCCATGTTTCTTATCTGTGTGCTGTTGTGTCTTGATGTCTCACGCTCTCAGCCATATGGTTTGTAAAAACAATGTTCAGTGGATCAGGTGTTTACATGGCACAGGTAGCATACCCAGCTTTCTAAAAGTCTGCATACAGTCTCATCCAGGCTAAAACCAGTGATGTTTAACTGGGACGTGCAATGTTCAGTTTTTTCATCTATTGTATCTTTTATATGTTGTAGTAAATTGATGGTGTGGGACATTAATGCCGTACTTATAACTACAAAGGTTGAAGTCGAGATCCTCTTTGAAAGCGGAGGAAAGAAAACTATACTTTGACCCGTCTGTTTTATGTAACTTGATTGCTTTTGCTCTCTTGCTCAGGGTGAAGATGACTGTTTGGGTACTCCAGTTAAAATACAGAAGACCGAAACCACAGTGGAGCCTGACATGGCATAGCTGATTGTGGAAAAGAAAATTCAACATGTTGACACACTTCTCAAATGGGTCAGCCATTTCTCCCCCGACACTTTCACTTGTCACAGCCCACCACGTTACCCAGAATGACTCGGTTCCAGGTACCAGCAACTTGATCTGCTCAAAGCAATGCTGTATCTGCATAGCTGCACAATGCTGTGTGTGTCTCAGCTTGAAGTTATTAGTTCAACACTGTAACATATATTTAGGTCTCTGTTTCCATTCATACTAGTGCTTATTAATCCATAGGTTGGGACCGTTTACAGATTCCTAATCTGCTCAGGGAGTCTTCTTTTATGGCAAGATATTACAGGTGCATGCTTAAGCTTTGCGTCAGTTAAATGGTTTAAGATTTGGTGTTCACAAAAACACTTGTAGCACTGATCTGTGGCCTGGTCGAGCAGACATCCAGTTTTGTTGATGTCCATTATCTGCAAATGTTAAATCACATCCTGCTTGTACTTGCTAAATAGAATGCAAGAATACATAGAAGCTGGCCTGAACTGTAAGGTTTCTTCAAACTGTTTAAATGAGTTAGGCAAACCAAAGTACTTTCCTTTTAATGATTCATATTGACAATATTATTTTCCCAAGTATGTACAATTTTGAATATCGAAGAGCATTATTTCAGTATATTGGCTGTGATTTGTTTTTATATAGGTTGTTTTTTTTAATGCAAATGTTATTGTGTTTATTGCTGTTTCCTTCATGGTGAAGACTTTCAAATAATAAAAAAAAACTTGAATGTCTCACTATGTTTTATGACCAGAACTTTAAAAAGGTTGTTCCTCATCCTCAGCCCTGGTGTGACGGATCAGTTCAAATCCGATTTGTTTGGCTCTAGATCAGCAGCTGAATTATTTAATTAGGTTTATGATAACAGTCCTGTAAATGTTAAGTACCTAAACTGCAGTTACCCCCCCCCCCCCCCCCCCCTTTTTTTATCAAAAAGCGACTGAAGACCCCTCACTAAATGACTTATTATATGGATGTTTATTATATTCAATGCATAGCAATAACAGAACAACTGATCAATTATGTAGTGAACACAATAAATGCAGGAAGACTAAAATTAGTAATTTGGATGAATTTTGAGAAGATTATTTCATTTTTGAGTTTTCCTTTAATTCTTCCGAGAATATGATTCTTGGCTATTGTTCTGTTAGCGCTGGTTGTTTAACGGCGCACTTTTCTAATGCAGGACGTGTCTGTTTGGCAGGGAAGGCTCCGAGTACAGCTTCAGTTCAGGTCTTCATCGTGCCCCTTTCTAATTATAGTCCTAACTTTAAACATTGAATACAACTATTATTCACAATCTCTTCAGGTAGAGCCTAATCGTGTTTGCCTTTAGTAAAATATGTGTTATAACGTTAGAGTTTGCAATGTATTGTGGCTATCATAGTTTCCTCTTTGAATTCCATAAAAGTCAAAATAAACCCTCAGGCCTGAGTGAGAAGAAAATACCTCTGAATATGAGATGCGCTCAGACTGCTCATCTAAAGCGTGCGGCTGTTGGAGGAGGATAGACGTGCAGATGCAACACAACATTTATGGCAAAAGACAGAAGTTAAGTTATTGGAAGTCTCGTTTAATGTCGGTTTTTTTTTTTTTAATAAAGCAACCACGTTACCAAATGTACGCGCCAGGGGTTGTTTTAGAGAAGCCTGCGTCATTCTACTTTTGACCAGGGAGGCAGCACACAAGCGTTTAAACTACCATAAATACAGCGAAGAAGAGGGGAAAGGACGAGAGGAGAACATAGTTACTGCTACTGTACAGGTTTATCTGATTAGCACGTGAGAATCTAAGTCATTTTGGACCATGCTGAGAGCTTGTCTGAGAGGAGCTAATGCCACCGCCCGGGTAAGACTCGTGCATTCGCAACTAGCCCCTTCTTTACCACCGCGAGCTACCATGTTGGCATTAGCGTGTTGTCATTCAGTGACCCACAGACTGGCCCAAGGGTGCCACAGTTAGTTTTTATTTTAAAAACGGTTGGATTGGTAACACTAACATGCTACCTAACATTTGATTCTAAAATAAACACGTCTCTTTATTCAATGGTAAGTTGTCATCAGAAAGAGCCGCATGAGAGCGTTGCATAATGTCAGTGCTAGCTGGTTAGCTTCTAGTGACATATAGCTATAGCATAACAGCCACAATTAAGCTAACGAGTTGAGCTAGTTAAGTTTGAGTGAAGATGCGCATATCCAGACCTTTCTTAAAAGTCACCATTGCAGTTTAGCAGAATGGACCGTAGACTGCATGTAAAGTAACTGTTTATACAGTAACGTTATATCTTTATATACAGTCTATGGGAGTGGACCCAGTGATATCACACGGCTCGGATCTAAAAGAAAGTTATAACGTTAATTAAATACCACTTGTTCCGCCTTCAGGGAAAAACTGATAATGCTAAGCATAAGTCACTGTAATTTAATGAACATTATGTAATAAAGAGACTTAATGCTTGTAATAAACATGTTCAGCGCAATAATAAGTAATTAACTTACTTTCATTGTTATATATATATATATATATATATATAATATATATATATTATATATATATTTTTTATATATCTATATATATATCTATATCTATCTATATATTTGTGTAATATATGTGTGGATATATATAGTGTTATACTACTATAGCGCTCTATATATCCCTTTACTATCTATCGGTATGTACTAGATATCCCATGTGTATATATATATATATAGCTCTAATCTTATCTCCTCTCTCTATATCTCTCTCGCTCTCTCTCTCTCTCTCCATTTCTCCTCTATCTGTGTATCTCTGTCTCTCCTCCTGGTGTGTCTCTCTTCTCGCTCTTATCTTCTCTCTCTCTATCCTCTCTCTCTCCCTTTCCCTCCTCTGTCTTCTCTTCTCTCTCTTCATCTGTCTGTCTTGTACTCTCTCTACCTATCTCCTCTCCTCCTCTCTTCTCTCTTCTCTCCCTTTTTCTCTCTCTCCTCTCTCTTCCTCTCTCTATCTCTCTCTCTCTCTCTCTTCTGTGTGTCTCTTCCCCTCTCCCCTCTCCCCCCTTCTCTCTCTTCTATCTCTCTTCCCCCCCTCGTCTCTCTCTCTCCCTCTCTCTCTCTCCCCCCATCTCTCTCTCCCTACCCTTGCCTTTCTCCATCCTTCTTATTGACCAAAACCTTTAAAAAGATTGGTTCCTCATCAATAACATACACATATATAATACATATGTATGGTATATATATAGATATATATATTATTATATAATATATATGTGGTGTGTGTGTATATATATATATTCCTAAATATACTATATATATATATATATATACTATATATATATACATAATATCTTCTATATATATCTATATATATGGTGTGTTTTGTGTGTGTGGTGTGTGTGTTGTCTCTAATATGATCTATATATCTTATATATCTATCCTCTCTATCTCTCTCTATATCTCTCATATACATCCATTTAATATCTATATTATCTCTCTCTCCCTTTCTATCATCTCTTGTGGTGTGTGTACTCTCTCTCTCATCTATCTCGATCTTCTCTACTCTCTCCTCCCTATCTCATCTATCTTCTCTCCTACTCCTCTCTCCCTTTTTCTCTCTATCTCTCCCTTTTCTCTCTCTCTCCTCTCCTTCTCTCCGGCCTCATCTCTTCTCTCCACTTTCTCTCTATCCCCGCCTCTTCTATCTAATCTCTCGTATCTCTCTCTCCATCAATCTCTCGGGAACATCTCAAGTCGAATCTCGATCGCTCTCTCATCCCTCGTGGACAAAATCGTCAACTCTCTCTCTCTCTCAATCTCCCCGCCTCTCTCTCTCTCTCTCATCTCTCTCGCTCTCGTCTCCCCCCCACCTCTCTCTCTCCCCCTCTCCCTCCCCTTGCTGTCTCCCTCTCTTTTATGACCAGACTTTACAAGGTTGTTCCGCATCATTACTACACATATATATACATAGGTTGTGGGTATATATTAATATAGATATATAACTTAGATATATATATGATATATATTAGCTATAGAATATATACACACATGTTATGTATATAATAGCCCACACATTTATATATATAGAGTGATAGTAAGTATATATACGATAAATAAAATATAAAGTCTCAAGAACAGGGCACAGCACCATCCAGGTACATATCATAAACAGGTAAGTAGGGTGAAAGTGGTGAAATAAGGTCAGTAGATAAGATATGGATACATAGTGTGTTGGTGTCTATAGTAGGTCAGTGAAGCTATGGAAAGTGAAAGGTAGAATCGGGATATATCGGGATACTAGATGTGCGGTAGAATGCAGCTAGGTAGTGTGGGCGGCTAGACATCCTATCATCATAATAGATAACTTGACGAGGAATAGTGGGTGCACGGTGGTTGATAGCGATCTGTATAATATAATCGTATTATATGAATACATACTGATGTATGTCATTATATACTCTATTATATACTATATATCTATGTTATATACAGCTATAATATATCTCCTCTATCTCTATCTCTCTCTTATCTCTCTATCTCTCTCTCTCTCCCTGTTGTCTCCTTATACTACCCGTGTGTGTGTGTGTATATGATATATATCTATCTATCCACATACCTACATACCTGGGGTTTATATATATTAGATCTATCTATACTCCTATATATCTCTTCTCTCTCTCTCTATATCTCTCTATCTCTCTCTAAATCTATATCTCTATCTCTCTATATCTCTATCTTCTATCGATCTATCTATATTTACTCTCTATCTTACAACTGTGTATGTCTTCTCTCTCTTGTCTATCTCTCTACCTCCCCCTGTGTATATCTCATATATAGATCTATATATAATATCATCATATCTAATATATAATCTATATCTCATACATACACGTTTCTATCTATGTCTATCATCATCCTCTCTATCTACTCCATTGTATATTATCTATATTCTTATATACACTAATTATATATTATATACATATATCTATATATTATACATACACCTGTGTGTCCTTATATATATATATACATACAGGTGTAATATATATATTATTACATACATGTGTTGTGTATATATACTATATATATATATATATACACACATATATATATAATATATATATATATAAATAGATCATATCTCGATAATATATCTATATAATAGATCCCCCCCTATATATCTCTATATATCTCTATAGATATATATATATATATATAATATATATATCTATCTCTCTCTCATAGTATGAACCAGTACTGTAGAATGTATATATACTATCTATATTACATATTACACACCCACACACCTGTATATATATACACACATGTATAATCTTATGCATATCGATTATCTTATCTCTCTATCTATATCACCAGCTATATATATATCTATTTCCCTCTCTATATATATATCTCTCTCTCTCTCTCGCTCTCTATCTATATCATGTGTGTGTGTGTGTGTGGTATCTCTCTAGCTCTCTCTATCTATCTATCTCTATATATATTCTGTATGATATATATAAGATGTATATATCTGTGTATGTATCTATTATGTCTTAATCTGTGTATATGTATGTTCTTATAATATATCTATGAATATAATCTGTGTTATCTCTATTAAGTATTGTACTATGTATATAAATAATAGTGTTGTGTGTATATATAGCTATGTGTGTGTATATACAATATATACTATTATATATACATATATGTCCAAATATGTGTCTATAGTAGATATATGATAGATACATACATGTGTCAATATATATATTATATAGATACATACATGTTGTGTGTGTATAATATCAATTTATATATAGTATACTAATCATACATGTTATATATATATACTACACATATAATAACATCCATGTGATGTGTATATATTCTAAATATAGATTATATATACAAACAAACCCACATCTATCATCAGATAGTATTTCGATATATATAATCATCTCTATCTCTATGTGTGTGTGTGTGTATATATATATACTATCTAATATATATCTATCTACTATACTATCTACTTCCCTACCTAATTAATATCTAATACTCTCTATCTATATATCATATCTCTCTATCTCTCTCTCTCTCTATCCTCCTCTGATCTGTCTGTCTCTCTCTCTGTCTCTCTCATGTGTCTGTCTGTCTCTCTCTCTGTCCTCTCTAGTGTCTTCCTGCTCTGTCTCCTCCTCCTCTGGCTCTGTGTCTCTCTCTTCTCTCTCTGTGGTGATGTCGTCTCTCTCGTCTGTGTGTGTCTCTCTCTCATCTCCTCTCTCGTCTCTGTTTGTGCTCTACTTCTCTCTCTACCCTCTCTCTCATCTCTCTCGCTCTCTCTCTCTCTCCTCTCTCTCTCCTCCTCTCTCTCTCTTCTCTCTCTCTCTCTCTCTCTCTCTCTGTCTCTCTCGTGTGTGTGTC
>NC_041364.1:25062370-25074870 GCF_900634415.1 Cottoperca gobio
CAGCCAAAGAGACGACTCCTGTCCCATCACAGCCTGCACAGAGCATAGAGGGTAAGTCTCTCATTTGATTCACACTCACATTATGTACTGGCACTTTTTTTTTTTGTTATTGGCTGTTTTGAACCCCCTTGCTGCAGTGAGGCACTTTGTACTTTGCGGCATGAAAGCCATAATCAATCTATTTATTTTTTATTTGACACATGAAATCGTACAAGGTACAAATCTAATGAAATGGGGACACTAGAGGGCAGCAGTATGTCAGCAGAGTACCACCGGCCTGATTTCCACTATGGGGATGGATGGACGGATGGATGGATGGATGGATGGATACTTTATTTATCCCGAGGGAAATTCAGGCATCCAGTAGCTTAAAACATTTACACAATTACCCATCTACCCCCTCCCACCATTACAAATGTACATTTCAAATAAGACCTAAAAGTAAGTGAGTCATAAATGCTAAAAATACAATAAAACTGTTATAAATACAAAGTGAAAGTACAGGCTGTTGTGATTTGAAATTGAATCTGAATCTGAATCCCCCGCCAATCACAGTCTTATGGCCAGGGGGACAAAAGAGTTCTTGAGCTGTGGAGCAGGACAGGGACAGCAGTCTGCCGCTAAACACGCTCCTCTGCCGGGTGAATGTGCTGTGCAGAGGGTGGTGGGCATTGTCCAGGATGGATGACAGTTTATCAAGGGTCCTTCTCTCTGCTACTGTCACCAGGGAGTCCAGCAAAGTCCCTGGAGGCAGCCTGGGTATCTGTGTTGGGGGAGGTGAGGGCAGGGGCGGGGGGTGTGTAGGGAGGTGCTGGGGTGTGTAGGGAGGTGCTGGATGGGCAGCTCCTGGCTGCAACAGCTGGGCTATCAAACCTGTTGTAGAACAGGTTGAGCTGGTTTGCTCTCACAGCATCCCCTTCTGTTGTGTTGCTGCCCTTCTTCTTGCAGCCTGTGATGGTTTTCATGCCGTCCCAGTCCTCCCTCATGTTGTTGTCTCGCTGCTTCTGCTCTACTTTCCTTGTATATTCCTCCTTTGCCTCTCTCAGTTGAACCTTGAGCTCCCCCTGCACGCGCTTCAGCTCTTGCCGGTCTCCCTCCTTGAATGCCCTCTTCTTCCTGTTAAGGATTTCCTTGACATTGCTGGTGATCCAGGGTTTGTTGTTAGGGAAGCAGCGTACAGTTTTTATGGGAACCACAACATCCACATTCAGGTAGTCAGTGATACAGTGCGACACACCCTCAATGTCCTCACCATGTGGCTCTTGCAGGACGCGCCAGTCAGTAGACCCAAAACAGTCTCTCAGAGCCTCCTCTGCCTCCGGAGACCACTTCCTAAAGGAACGTGTGGTTGTAGGTTGTGTCTGGATCCTTGGTTTGTATTGTGGTTTCAGCAGCACTAGGTTGTGATCAGACTTCCCCAGTGGGGGAAGGGGGGTGGCGGTGAAGCACCCTTTACATTAGCATACATGAGGTCTTAATGTCCTGTTCTTGCTGGTGGGGCAGCTTACAAACTGATGAAAGTCTGGTAGTGTGGAGTCTAGTGTTACATGATTGAAGTCTCCTGAGATGGCAATGAAAGCTTCTGGGTGTTGGGTTTGCAGTCTAGCGATGGTACAGTGAATGACGTCACACGCGGTCTCTGCGTGTGCACATGGAGGGATGTAAACACAAACAACAATGGCGTGCGAAAATTCCAGAGGCATGTAATATGGTCTTAGACCTACAGCAAGCAGCTCAATGTCCCTTTCACAAGTAGTCTCTTTAACCGTAACATGTCCTTGGTTACACCATCTATTGTTAATAAACAGTGAGTGTCCCCCTCCTTTATGTTTACCACTGCGTTTAGCATCCCTGTCTGCTCTCACTGTGGTGAACCCTGGTATGTCCACGTTAGCGTCCGGAGTGTTAGCTGTTAGCTATGTTTCAGAGAGGCACAGTAAATTGCTCTCCCTGTATGTCTTGTTGTTCCTCACAAGGTCAGCCAACTCGTCAGTCTTGTTGGTTAAACAGTTCACATTCCCCATGACTATCGATGGAACAGAGGGCTTGTACTTCCACCGCTTCGCCGCTAGCTTAGCCTTTACCTTCACTCCAGCTCTGCAGCCTTGATACGCCCGTCTCAGTTCCTCCGGTACGGGGTGAACAATGCCGGCTTGCCCCATTGTGCGAAGTGAAAGCAGCTTCTCCCTTGAAAAAACATGTTTACCGCTGCTTTGTTGCTTATCATGAAATACAATAGCCATAGGATATATAGAGTTATGTACTACAGAATATTCAAATTAACTAAATCAACTAAAGTTCTAAAACAACACGGAGCTACTGGAGAGGCTGCCACTCGCGTCGGCGCCAACTACTACGATATCACCATGCTTGGTGTTTACTGTATGTTTACAACTTAACATGACCATATTTTAAAAGATTAAGGAAGTGTTTTATGTTGACTCTGTTGTCTTTATGCCCCCACAGAGATCACTGAGGGTAGGCTATCTTCTGTCGTACTTTAGCTCTGCTGTAGAATGCTCCCCTCTATCTTTCACTATAGATCGTGTGCATGTGACGTCACGCTTATTTCCCAACCCGTAAGTCAGCCATGTTGGATGATATACACAACCAAGACGGCGCCCGTTCGCGTGTGAGTTGCTGCAACGCTTCATAATTTTCTTTGTATTTAAACGTCTAAGATTGAAAGAAAATGCCAATCGTGTGCGCAGTGTATAATTGTGGTCATAACGCTACTCGTGACCCAGAGAAACGGTTCTTTAGATTTCCTAAAATCATCAAAAACAACGATCCACAAAAGAGGGATGAATTGCTGTCTACCGAACGCCGTAAGCTGGTTTAGCAACATAACTCGTGAGGATTTAACAGAAGAAAAAGCACAATTCACCCGTGTGTGTGGCGTCCACTTTATATCTGCTAAGAGCTCATGCTAAAGCTATGTTTTCAATGTTTACGTTAAACATGTGTGCTTATGATATACCCGAACACTGTAAGACCTTACTTCTCCATATTGCTGACTGGTAAATGAGGCACTTTCTTTACATACGATGCCATTTGCTCTTTTCTTCTGTGCAAGTTTTTGTTTGGCTTATTCTTGAGACTACTTCACTTGCGGAAAGCAAAGCACCAATGTGAGAACATGCTTCGCTTAATCCAGCCATACAATCACAGTGTGAGAGGATAACATCGCCGCTCTTCTCACTCACAAACCACGGCTTGAGCGGTGTATCTCGAGCTCTTTGAGAGTGATTTACACGGGCATGGACGAGCACCCTGTCATCTTTCAGTGGTTTGGTAAGAAGACTACCAACCCAGCCAGAAACAAAGACATTATAAGCATCTAAGCGCTTGTATGCCTTCATTTGTGCGTTGGTTGCCCACGACGTTTGTAGCACAAGGTAGTTCACAATATCCGGATATTCAATCGGCGGTAATGAATCTAAATCCTCAATATAATCCGACGGCTTTAGCGTGTACGGGTCACGGCCGCAAATTTGGACTTTTTCCTCTGAATCTTGCCTTTGCAGAGGACTCCAGAGAGTCACAATACTTTGAAGAAGTCGGAGTTGTATTGTTGTTCGCTTTAGACGCCATTGTTGATTTGTTTTTCATCCAAAATGGCGTTGCATGCATACGTCACACAGTTTTGTCACATGTTTGCACACTATCTATAGTTAAAAGCAACATGGCTGCAACTGCTTTTTCAAATTGATTTAGAAATTCCGTTATTTATTTAAATTTGAACTTGATTTATTTATTTATTCATTAAAATACTCACTTGAAATGAGTAGCCTGCGTGTGGCGATCCAGAATATTTAAAAAATTTATTTGTATAGCCCAATATCACAAATTATACATTTGTCTCAGTGTGCTTTACAGACTGTACAGGTTACGACACCCTCTGTCCTTAGACCCTCGCATCGCACAAGGAAAAACTTCCTAAAAGAAACCCCAAAATTAAAGGGGGAAAAATGGAAGAAACCTCAGGGAGAGCAACTGAGGAGGGATCCCTCTCCCAGGACGGACAGACGTGCAATAGATGTCGTGTGTACAGGATAAACAACATAGTACAAATACAACATTTGACAGAAATTATGTTGTGTTGGAAAAAAAAGAAATAGAAAGTATGGATGAATCCAGGAAAATCCCGGTGTCCAGCAGGACCAGGTCAGCAGGCACTGTCACGATTCATGATCCTGACGTAAACTTTATCAGTGGCAACCTGCCACATGAGAGACAGACACTCCGGGGATGATACCCCGGATGGTGAGTTAGTAACATACATTTACATAAATGCATACAGATAGAGAGGGAGAAGAAGAGAGAGGGAGGGGAGGAGAGAGGAAGAGAAGGAAGAAAGCAGGGAGGTGTCCCCCGGCAGTCTAAGCCTATAGCAGCATAACTAGGGGCTGATCCAGGGCAAACCTGAGCCAGCCCTAACTATAAGCTTTATCAAAAAGGAAAGTCTTTAGCCTACTCTTAAATGTGGAGAGTGTGTCTGCCTCCCGAACACCAACTGGAAGCTGGTTCCACTGGAGAGGAGCTTGATAGCTGAAGGCTCTGGCTCCCATTGTACTCTTAGAGACTCTAGGAACCACAAGTAACCCTGCAGTCTGGGAGCGTAATGCTCTAGTTGGTTTATAAGGTACTATGAGATCTTTAAGATATGCTGGAGCCTGACCATTAATTGCTTTGTAAATCAGGAGAAGGATTTTGAATTCTATTCTGTATTTTACCGGGAGCCAGTGCAGAGTAGCTAATACAGGAGTAATATGATCCCGTTTCCTTGTTCTAGTCAATACACGTGCCGCTGCATTTTGGATCAACTGAAGAGTCTTAAGCGACTTTTTGGGACAACCTGATAACAATGAGTTGCAGTAATCCAGCCTTGAAGTAACAAATGCATGGACTAGTTTTTCTGCATCATTTTGAGACAGGATGTGTCTTATTTTTGCAATGTTACGTAGATGAAAGAAGGCAGTCCTTGAGATTTGTTTTATGTGGGAGTTAAACGACAGATCTTGATCAAAGATGACGCCAAGATTCCTTACAGTGGTGCTGGAGGCCAAGTTAATGCCATCCAGAGTTTCTATGTCATTAGAAAATGCGTTTCGGAGGCGTTTAGGGCCAAGTATAATAACTTCAGTTTTGTCTGTGTTTAACATCAAAAAGTTGCTAGACATCCAAGTTTTTATGTCCTTAAGGCATGCTTGAAGTTTAGCCAATTGATTGGTTTCATCTGGTTTAATTGATAGATATAATTGGGTATCATCCGCATAACAATGAAAGTTTATAGAGTGGTTCCTTATAATATTGCCCAAAGGAAGCATATATAAGGTGAATAGAATCGGTCCAAGTACAGAACCCTGCGGAACTCCAAGACTGACTTTGGCTGTCATGGAGGATTTATCGTTAACAAGTACAAATTGAGATCGCTCAGATAAATAGGACTTGAACCAGCTTAGTGCGGTTCCTTTTATGCCAACACAATGTTCCAGTCTCTGTAGTAGAATGTCATGATCAACAGTGTCGAACGCAGCACTGAGGTCTAACAAGACAAGAACAGAGACAAGTCCTTTGTCTTGAGCCCTGAGGTACTCTAGAAATGTTTTCAGATTTTTGGCATCGACTTTGTGCCGGAGTATCCGTTCTCAGGACCTCCCTAGTACATGTGGAGCATAGCATCCAGCATTTTGTTTCTTTGAATTTGCTTTTCTTTCCTTGTGTCCCACACAGAAGCTTCAGCAGAGGCTACTCATATCATCTCAGCCATCAGTGAAGTCTCATCAGTCCCTGCTCCGTGTGACACAGAGGCAACAGTAGTCAAAGGTAACACTATCCTTTGATACCTTTAAAGTAAAAGCGGGAAGTCAACAAGTCGACATTTAAATCAGTGTATAGATACATGTATGTGGGTGTTCACTGGTAATCAAAGTATCAATGCTTCCATTTTTATATCATCAGCTGACAATGGATTGTCACTGACTTTGTGAACTTCCAGAAGAGTGTTGATTAAAGGGGGGGGTGGGGGTAGGTAATCAGGATTCTTTCCTGAGAATTAAAAGTGAAGTGTACTTATTATCTTGTTGTTTTTATTCTTTAAAAGTCACCAGAATCCATTAAACAAAGTCTGAAACTCAAAATGTTCTGGTGGAAGACCCTCAGACTCCCGCATTCTCCATATTTTGTAGGTCTCAAGGTTGGCAAGAATGAAGTAGGGTGACATTGTATCTGTATGTGCATGTTTTCTTTAGAGGAGTGCAAAGAGTGCCATGACCATGAGGATACTCCGGCAGTAGTTCAGCCTGACACAGAGTCACCTGCAGCAACAGAAGCACTGAAAGAGCGACCAGTAGAAGAAGTGACGGCTAGACTGGCTCAACAAGACCTGGAGGAACAGGACATCCTCGCATGTAGGGTGGACAGACACACACAGACACACAGACAGACCATATTATACAGTCAAAGCCATTATACTGTAAACTGGTCACAAATTTGACTTTAAGTGAAATAATATTATTCATATCTTGATAACAGGATTTTCATAAAAGCGATTAATACGGCTTTAAAAAAGTTTATATAAAAATGTTTTAATCTAATTTTCTTCATAATATATATGTGCACATCTCTATAACTTAATGTTTTCTTTATTATCCATGAGTCATGCTGTTGTGTGTATTGGCTGATATCATTATCATGTTGGCAACATTACAATTAATTTATTAGAAAATCATGGAAAACAAACTCCTTGTGATGTTACAAAAAATCAGAAACTGGTGAATTTCAGATTTTATAAGCAATATCAGCTCTATTAGCTTTAGTAGGTCTGAACATTCCACTGCATCAACTTTGACCTCCTCTACTCTCTGTCTTTCTGTCTTTCTTTCTTTCTTTCTTTCTTTCTTTCTTTCTTTCTTTCTTTCTTTCTTTCTTGCAGCTGTATCAGCCAGTCTTGAAGACTCACTGGCCAGCTCGGCTAAAGCTACACTGCAGGCCATTGGTGCTCAGGAGGCAGCCCTGCAGGCTATCACACTGCACACACTCAAACTGAAGGAGGCTATGGAAGCAGAGGTACAGAAGGCAGGATGTGGTGTGGCTACATTAGGACTGGTAGGGATTAGATTTATGTGAATTGGACACACCAAACTGACATCAAAGGCAGTTCAGTTCAGACTAGCAGTGAAGACTTTATTTCATTATTCTCATACTCATCAGGTAGAAGATGTTTTAAATAAAAAAACAAAGAAACTAATGTTTCTCTGTTTGTCAAACGGTAATCAAGACCACTTAGGTTATTTTTTCCATTGTGATTCAGTGGAATGATTACAGGAGCGAGTGGTTTGACACGCAGTGAACTGGAGTAAGATCCTGCAGCTAGTGCCCTCTTACGATTTTGAATGGATATTGAAGCGATTCTGAAATGGGATCATGGAAAGAATCTGAGTGAAATCTAATGGTGAGATTCCCAAAGATTTAGGAGTTAGTGGCAATTAAATCTCATAGACCCAACTACAACATATTTAACCAGTACATCCTGGGCTGTGACACTTTTTATTACGTAATTGTTTTGCAATGAGTGATTACAGTTCTTCTTAAATCCAGGTCCCACCTCAGGAGAAGTCCGCCCAGTGGAAGGATCTAGAAGCTGCTCTCGCTGAAAGAACCAGCGCTGTGCATGATGCTGGAACTGCCTTGTCAAATGCCAAGTGAGACCTATATCTAAACACACACACACACACACACACACACACGCATACACGATGTAAAAAACTATTCTTTGTGTTTCTAGATTTCAGCACTCTTCTCCCTCTTTAGATATGTGGTCTCTGTGACAAAACACAACTGCTTATTTCCCCCGAAGCTCAATAAGCCTAAAATGTAATTATTTATTAAAATAAATATTTGGTGATAGAGGATTTTATCCATACAGCCCACTCATAGTCCAGACACATATCAGCTGTGCAGTGTGTTCAGTCTTACATTCCACCATGTATGATACTTTTGCACCACAGTGAAGTATATTGTTTGAGTACTTTGCTGATGGATCATGGACATGGTCATGTCGTCGGGGCACTTTGTGTGCTTCACTGGCACAGTGGGTCTCTCCCTGCCTGCACTTTCATCAGTGGCGTCTCAGCCTGAACCTCTCGTTGTCTCTCCCTCCCTGCTTTTTAAAATAATCAGCTGTAGAGCGCTACAGTAACAGCTAAATGGATTGTTTGGTAAAGTTCTACGCCTCGAGGTACACACGCATCACACGCTGTGCATAGAGCACCAGGCGCATCAATGAGGCCATGTGACATTTTAACTGCAGCCCTGTCATGTGGACATGTATGCATCTGTTTTCTTCTCAAACGGTCTTCTTCCTCACACCATCTCTCTCTAGTGAAGCCTTGGACAGTCTCAAGTCAGTGATTGACAAGTCTAAAGGGCTGAAGGTTATTGCTGTTCGCCCACTAGTTTTAGCAGCAGAGGAGAATCTCCATAACATGGTGGTGGACTTGGACAAAGTGGTCACTAAGGTAAGGACATTATTTTGTACATTATGTACAACCACATGAAAAGAGTTTAAAGGGATAACTCTACATTGCTGAGAGATACAGTGCCCTCCAGAATTATTTGCACCCCTTTAGTAAAAATGAGAAAAACAGGCTGTAAAATGTATTTTCATTCAAAAATATTCACAGAAACCTGACCTTTTCACTGAAGTAAAATTAGTGAAAGAAAAAATAAATGTTGACTTTGAATAAATATATTTCTCCAAAACATGTGTGCCACAATTATTGGCACCACTAGAAAATCCTATGATAAAAATCAACTGAAGTATATTTCCAGTCATATCTTACATCTTTAGGTTCACCTGTTTGATTAGGAACTAATTAAGTGGTCAACCATGACTTCCTGTTTCACTGGGGTATTAATATGAGGTGACACAGGCCAACATTCTCTTTGTCATCCTTCACTATGAGAAAGACCCGAGAACAAAGTGATGATCTGCGACGAAAAGTTGTTGAGCTGCACAAATTGGGAAATGGATATAAGAAAATCTTGAAACAGTTGAAAATGCCCATTTCCACTACAGGGCAATAATTAAGAAGCTTAAAGCAACAGGAGATGTTAAGAATCAGCCTGGAAGAGGACGTATGTGTACATTGACGCCACACACCGTGAGGAGGATGGTTCCTCTGGCAAAAGAATCTCCAAGGACCACAGCTGGAGAATTGCAGAGGTTAATTGAGTCTTGGGGTCAGAAAGTCTCCAAAACGACCATCAGACGCCACCTACATCACCACAAGTTGTTTGGGAAGGTTGCCAGAAAAAAGCCATTGCTGTCAATTAACAACAAACTAAAGCACCTACAGTTTGCCAAACGTTACTGGGACTTTGATTGGGACAGGGTTATATGGTCAGATGAGACCAAAATAGAGCTTTTTGGCAACAAACGTCAAAGGTGGGTTTGGTGTAGACAGAAAGATAGCCATACAGAAAAGCACCTCATACCCAATGTAAAGTATGGTGGTGGATCTTTGATGTTGTGGGGCTGTTTTTCTTCCAAAGGCCCTGGACATCTTGTTAGGATACACGGTATCATGGATTCTATCAAATACCAGCAGATATTTATTTAAAACTTAACAGCCTCTGCCCTGAAGCTTAAAATGGGCCGTGGTTGGACCTTCCAGCAGGACAATGATCCAAAGCACACCTCAAAATCTACACAACAATGGTTTACAGAATAAAGGTTTTGCCATGGCCATCACAGTCCCCGGACCTAAATCATATAGAACATTTGTGGGATGAGCTGAAGAGGAGAGTCCACAAACTGAATCTGAAGGATCTGGAGAGATTGTGTGTGGAAGAAGTGTGTCAGATCCCGTGCCATGTGTTCACCAACCTCATCAGGCATTACAGGAGAAGACTCAGAGCTGTAATCCTGGCAAAAGGAGGCTGCACAAAATATTAAATGATGGGTTCCAATAATTGTGGCACACATGTTTTGGAGAAAAATATTTATTTAAAGTCAACTTTTTTTTTTTCTTTCAATAATTTTACTTCAGTGAAGAGGTCAGATTTGTGTGAATATTTTGATTGAAAGGCCGAGATGATAAACAATAAAATACATTTTACAGCCTGTTTTGCACATTTTTACTAAAGGGGTGCCAATAATTCTGGAGGGCACTGTAGATGTTCAGATTTATATGGTATGGTAAGATGAAACGTCAGATGATCTCCAAAATTATTACAATTCTTCCTAAAGGGGAAAATTAATGTGAACCAAATTTCATGGCTGACATGTCACTAAAAACACAAATGTCAATCTCATGCTGGCACTAGAGGAATGTCATTAGGATTCAACAAAAAGGTTTGTCCCAAATGTCATGGCACTCCATGCAATAGTCGGCGAGATATTTCAGCCTCAACAGACTAACCGTTAGTCTGTTGAGGCTGAAATATCTCGCCGACTATTGATGACTAAGTACTAAGAGACTAAGAGATGGACACGTTAGTCACTAACGTGTCCATCTCTTAATCCGCTGGCAGGGCTAAAAAATAAATGATTACACAAGCCGATGATGAAAAAGGCATTTCTTTTATCGTATTTTGATTAGGCAAACACAAATAAATGATTCTAACATAACAATGGGTAACCCAAGACGGCGCCAATGTAAATTAATATGAATATATGTTGCTAATTTAGATCAGCTTTGAAGGAATTCTTATTAATAAATAAATATTCAGTAAGGGATTTGAGACTTTGGCTTTATTACTTTGAATTTATTAGAATCGCAGTTTCAAATCTTTTATGGAAATTTATATTGTTCAGAGAACCAACCAACTGAAAATAGTTTGGCTTTATTCCAAGATATAGATTTGCTTCAGCTGAACTCTCACAATTTTATAGATTCCCAAATAACACTCTAAGAATTACATGTGACACTTGAGATGAATCAAGTAAATCACAAGATGGGACAGGATCCAACCGGAATTCTGGCCAGAACTCGGACAATGTTACTAAACTGTGTGTGTGTGTGTGTGTGTGTGTGTGTGTCTGTGTCTGTGTCTGTAGGTGCAGTCTTCAGAGTCAGAAGCAAAGATTGTCTCCCAGTACAGTGAACTGGTTAATGAAGCCAAACAACAGTTCCAGAGGGAAGTGAGCAGCCTTACTCCAGAGATCCAGGCCAACTGGAAGGGGCTCAGTAAGAACACACGCACATACTATCAACATGATAACACTTTTTAGAGAAATAGGAAAGACTTGATATTTGACAAAACCGTGTCTTAGACCGTTTACTCACATGGACGCTTGATTGCTTTCATATTGATACGAATCAGTCTTATAGGTACAATGTCTTGAGAGGCAAGCAAGAAAACAAATTCTGCTGATACATTTTTTAAGTCTGATCTAAGTATTTTTGATTTGTTGATGGAAAAAAGGTTTTGCTAATCTTATCCTTTAAAATCCCAAGGGATGGAAAGAAAGTTTTGTAGTTGTAGTAATAACTTCGTCCACAAGAGGCTGAAGTGCACCACGACTCCATGTTCTAAACTTCCACAGTTTATGGTTCTAAATGGGACTAAAAGCAAAAGAACACATGAAAGTAATGTTACATAACTTGCTATTACACAATAGATGTACCTTGTGTTTAGAGTGCATGGAGAAATTAAAACTTGTTTTCAAAGATGAAAAAAATATAAAAGGAATTTACAAAGATTATCCTGGCAAAACTTTATTTTCACCTGTTATGTCATAAACACAGGAGAAATAAATCATTTAGATCAGACTTATAAAAGGGATTTTTCTCACTCACATCTCAAGGCTTCCGCACATGTTTGATTGAGACACATGAAGAAATCATGTCAACTGGAATGTAATATATTTAGAAATGCTGAAGGCTTTGGGTGTTGAGGGGCTGTCTTGGTTGACACGGCTCGTCAACATTGCGTGGAAGTCTGGGACAGTGCCTAGGGGATGGCAGACCGGTGGCAAAGGGGGACCAGAGAGTGTGTGCCAACTACAGGGGTATCACACTTCTCAGCCTCCCTGGTAAAGTCTACTCCAAGGTGCTGGAAAGGAGGGTTCGGCCGGTAGTCGAACCTCTGATTGAAGAGGAACAATGCGGATTCCGTCATGGTCGTGGAACAACAGACCAACTCTTCACTCTCGCAAGGATCCTGGAGGGGGCCTGGGAGTACGCCCAACCGGTCTACATGTGTTTTGTGGATCTGGAGAAGGCGTATGACCGGGTCCCCCCCGGATGATACTGTGGGAGGTGCTGCAGGAGTATGGGGTCTAATGATCTATATTGGTACACAGTGCATCCTCTATCTATACGGTTAATATATGGGAATTGGGAGACACTTATGCTCTCCCTGATCAAGATGAACACCTGAAATGGAGTCTTTGAGATAAGAGACATATTTGCAAAATAACGCTGTGTCTTTGTGTGTGTAAGCTGGTAAACTGTCAGCGGATGACTTGAACTCCCTGATCGCCCATGCAC